>NW_025942185.1:0-215416 GCF_000764305.2 Hyalella azteca | reverse complement strand
CAGGGTGGAATTCTAGAAATGGAAGTTCACTTATAAAAAAGCTTTCCACCCAAGGTGGAATGCTTTCCTTAGATACAGTGCTCTGCCAAGTGCCAGGTGACTGACTATAAATGAAAAGAAGAATCAAAAGTGGACAAACTGTTTCAATTGTACAGTACCTCAGATTTGTTGTAAAATTGTTTGATAGATATTTTCTATTTTTCTTTTATTTAATGGATTTTTTTGAAAATTATCTAGGCTTTTTGTTTGTAATGATCAAGTTTAAGTTGAGTATTTAGTTAACCAGTACTGTAGACATATACCATATTTGGGGGCGGGGCTTATGGGCACAACCAATCACAGCTTGAAAGCATCCCCATCAACCAATCACAGCTTGAAAGCATCCCCATCAACCAATCACAGCTAGAAAGCAGATAACATTACAATTCCATTAACAAATCACAGCTGGAAAGCTGGAAGGGGCCAAAATCACAATCCCATCAAGGCATCAACCAATCACAGCTGGAAAGTGATAGGTTATGTATATGATATGAAATATGATGGACTGAAAGTGGAAAGTTCCTGGCCTTTCCAAGCTTTCAGGTCCTGCTTTCCATTATGCTATGTGTACTGGTTAATTTAATATCCCTCTAGAATTCCACACTGTTGAGGACGTTAGGCCATAGGCCTTATAGTCAAATGGGGTAAGACAGGATTGCAGCCTTCATGGGGTAAGAAAGGACCGGCCCATGGCATGCATTCTATGATTCTTATTGAATTTAATTTGACACAAGAATATGTTAGAGCAATCATTGCCGGTCATTTCAGTCAAATTCAGTGCGTCTTTCAACCCTCTTCTGCAAATAATGAATTTCTGGCTAATTTTCAAAGAAAACCCAGGTATGTAAAAAAGTGTCACAAAATAGTTAACCCTGTTTGGGAAATAAGCTCTGTCTAATGCCAAAAAATTTTTTGGCCAGGTTTGTGGATGTAGGCAGGTAATTTCCCACTATGCAGAGGGTGGATGCAGCGTCGCCAATATATGTATTTTTAAGCCCAAAGCGTCGCCAGCCATTTTAAAGATGCGTCGCCAGGTAATTTTTAATTAAAAGCCATTTACGCTGAGTAATGATGAACTATTTACAAGCCACGAACTTAGTTACAAGGTTGCATGCACGTGTTACCCCAAATAACTAATTTTACCCTAAAAACAGTCCGATTGTACAGCAAGTGTCAACTGAACATGTAATAAAGCAGTCTGACCGCTCTAATGTGACGGAAACTACGCAATCAAAAAAACGTTTACATTTTTGCGGGAACTCATCGCAACTGATTTCCGGACAAGCTTCGCTGCATCATATTCCATCCAACGCACCGGAAACCTTACTTTTTTCTAAATAGTTGGCCGAAGACTGAGAAATATATTAAATGCAATAATTTCAATCTAAATGTGTCGGCAAGATCTTCTGAAGGCGAAAATTTGGCTACTGAAGCGTCGCCAAAGATCTTGCAATATTCATCCACTCTCTGCACAGTGGGTAATCTCAAGTAATTAGCAACTTTTGAGACATCTAGGCATTCCTACCTGCTACCATCACTGCCTGACAACTATTCTAAAATGGGGTAAAAAAGGACCGGACATGGGGTAAGACGGGACCACTTAATGATCCTGTTTTACCCACAAGTGGTCCTATCTTACCCCATAAACGGTCCTGTCTTATCCAACAAATGGTCCTCTTTTACCCCATAGTTTATCAAAAATAGCTTTTAAATGAATATATTATTGTGCATAAGTATACATGGAGTATTTTGGTCAAAATTTTCATCTTTTGCTTAAAATAACCATTCTAACTTGTTAGATTTTTTAATTAGATAAATTTAGCATACTATTGTGAATTGCATCATGGGGAATGGGGATGGATAAAATAGGGATGTCTCTTCCCATTAGTGAGCTGCAGAACAATGTGCAAGAGTGGTTGGGGGAAAAATCATTGTGTGAAACATAAGAAATAATTATTATCACAATTTTGTGAGAGGCCATGGGCTATGTTTGAAGAAGTGCACCACAAATGCAGTTAGCAAGAAAACACATGATGTTCAAATCTTGAGTTATTATCCATTGGTTTTATTACCAATTTGATAAATTTTCAGACAATGACACTAATGGAATATACATGTAGCATTTGGCAGTGATCTACAATGAATCAAAGCCAACCTACTATTTCTATGCCTAACAAAGTTTTCTTGTGGCAAAAAATCCAATGTGACTGATATTAGAGTTGACTTCCTGCAACACAAAACAGTAACAAGTGTTGTTTAATCAAATAATGTGTTTCTAGATGGATAATATTGAATATCAGATTATATTTTTACTAAAAACCTTGTAACATAAGAATTACCTGTTGGTCCTTTCTTACCTCAGCTTGGTCCCATCTTACCCCAATGGGGTAAGATGGGACCAGCTCACTTTTTTTAATGTGTACAGAAAACTGTGTGGTATGCAAAAAGTCTGAGTTGTAGCTTTGAAGCCATTGCATAACCACACCTTGTGATAAGTTTAGGATTTTATAGTTATTCATGGTATAGATGCTACATGCCTGTTAGTGATTTCGGTCCTGTCTTACCCCATCTGACTATACTGGATGTAGCAAGAAATGAATGGCTATAAAGATTATATATAAAAGATATCACCGTATGTGCAACTCGAGTTCTGATTGCTTTCTGTCACTCTCAAAGCACCACACGACGCACCAGCAATGATGATTGATGAAACATCACAAACTGTTACCATATTTATTTAAAAGCCTTTAGAATTCAAACCTATAAAATCCCTGAATTTCGATGCTGTGTGTGACTAAATTTGGCATTTTGTGAGACTAATTATGACAGCGCTTCAAAATCTATTAGGTTGCGATGCATAGTCCGTCAAGCTTTTTTAAACATTTGTAAGAGTGTAATAGGATTGTAAAAACAATTTTTTTTACTGAAAATTATTTCCTCCTTCCTTGGCCAGACATCCTTTGTTGTCTAATTCATCAAGGTCTCTCTACCTTCAACTTCAAGACAACACTCGCACACAAAATCGACATCTTCTCCTGGTTTTCCATTCTTCATAGCATCCCAATGAAAACAAATTTCATTCATATGCTTTTTTGGCAACAACTAATATGCATTTTTTATCACAGTACCGTAAAATGAAGTTACTTTGACCGGCGGGGTAACTTTGACCACTTTTCGTTTTTTTAACAAAAATCCCCAAAACTCAAAAACAATTTGACATAGAAAAATTTTGTCAATGGCCATCAAAGGCCTAATACTGAGGCTACGTAACACAATAGAAAGATTTAAAAAGTTTGCATATCTAATAGGTTGAAAAATTAATAATGCGACCCACGAAAAAGAGCTATTATTTGAAGCCTGTCGGAGTACCCCCTCCAATTTTTTTATTTTTTGGTAAAATAACTCCAGGTTTTGATGCATTGTAGTAGAACTCTTCTAGTTACATATGCAAAAGACAAATTTTAGGAAAGTGTCATAGTTTGCAAATGGGGGGCACCACCCCCCAAGGGGGGAACTTTGACCACCTGATGGCAGCCGTGACGGGGTAACATTGACCGGCTTGGAAATTAAGTTGAAATTACCATAGGTACCTATATAACACATTTTATGTTTGATGCACCTATTAATGTTTTTTTCTTTATGTTTCAGACTCTACAGAGTCTTATATATGGTAATTTTAACTTAATTTCCAAACCGGTCAATGTTACCGTCATGGCTGCCATTAGGTGGTCACATTTTGCCTATTAGGGGCGGCGCCTCCCATTTGCAAACTGACACTTTCCTAAAATCTGTCTTTTGCATGTGTAACTAGAAAAGTTCTACTACAATCCACCACAACCTGGAGTTATTTTACCAAAAAATAAAATTGATTTTACCACCTGGTCAAAGAAACCCCAAGAGCTGGGATAACAAAGACCATCACTTTTTTTAAAATTACATCAAAACTATGAGAGGCAGGAGCCAGCAATTTATGGTGAGTAAAGCTAGAGTATAGACCTGTATTTTGCACGTTTCAATTTAAGTTTAACTTATCTAGTAAAAAAATGGCATCGTTTTGAAAAAAAATGTGGTCGAAGTTACCCATTTTACGGTAATTGCAATCGATCCACCTAGCCTTTACTTTATTTTCTTTATCATTTGACCATGAATGATTACAATATACACAAAACCATTCATCATCCTTTTGCCCTTTTGCTTTTTCAAGTAATTGTGATCAATACTGGCAAGCTCTAATGACACTCGGGAGTGGTGTTGCTGGGGCCTTTCTCTTTTTATATACCTACTCTTTTTCCTGGGTCACATTTTTCATTTTTTTATCTTTCTATTGTGTTATGTAGCCTCAGTATTAGGCCTTTAATGCCATTGACAAAATTTTTCCATGTCAAATAGTTTTCGAGTTCTAAGGACATACAAGAAACAGAGATCCTAGAATGATAATAAGTCTAATAGACGCAGCTCCAGAAGGGAGCTGCTTTAAATTGAAATACAAAAGACCATGATCATATATCATAATTGATTTTATGAACACAGCTCCAGAAGGGAGCTGCCTAATTTCAGTCGAGTGCAACATTCAATACACGAGATCAATCGTACTCTACTTCTCTATTTAATCTAATTAATCTCATCGGTCTGTTTCATGACCCTAACTGAATACGTAGCTTATAGCAACTTATAAGGCACATAGAGCGGAGCGGGCAATAATGAACGGTAGAGCGATCACATGTAGCCGACCACAAATGATTCCGACGGATTCAATTATTCAATATTAGCTAGCAATAACAAAATGATCTTTTGAGGATCTGACAGAAGCAAGCTACTGCTAGAGTACTAGGTTACTGGCACCTTTTACATACAAGCCTACTTCTAATGGTAATTAACTACTGCTAGATTACTGGCCTAGTTTTCCAAACTGGCTGACGACGGTAATTAACATGACACAGGGTAAATTCGTAGGTTCTTTAACTTACGGTCTTTGAGGCTCTAGAAAGACGAACGTGGACTTCAATTCTTCAATGCTTTTCTAACGAATAGCTTTTACTACTAGTAATACCGTACGATACCTGCAAATATGGAATAAAGTATTTAGACTGGAACCATAGACCATTTAACTTCACAGCACTGCAGCTCTTCTGACAATCCCATTCATTCTCAAATCGACAATATTTTCATACAACCTAGGCACACTTGACACGCATTAGCTTTAAAAAGAAGCCAAATCAATTTGCAATGATTAAATGATCATCTGTAGCAACTAGCCATTACAAAGCATTCTCCACAAGAATTCTATTTTTAGGGCAGAACAGAAACTACTAGATCTAGCTCACGACAATTATCGCCTTGAGATTACACTGTATTGGTTGATTTACTAAGTTAATTCAAATCAAACACTAATGGATTGAACAAATAATTCAAATATAACGGACATTCCGTGATATGCCGCTGGCTTAGAGGCGCCCATCTTGACTAAGTGACGTACAACTTCACACAACAGCTTCAGGAATAAAAAGTAATCACTGATATTCTCACAAACAGTTTCTGCTCGTTCATAAAAAACTCAATCATCCAGTAAATGCACCTATTTCACATTTGACACTCATAAACACGGAAATAAATTTGGCAGAGCTTGCCTCGTTGCCGATCCCAACTTCAACTGCGCGCACATCGGCCGCGTGGGTGCTGCCGGACTTGAATTTTCTGGAATTAGCAGACAATTTGATAATTTGCATACTACGATACACATTTAACATTATATTTACTCTATAGTTTAAAGTTGCTATCTCGAGCTCCTTGGTCAACGATATATTGATACTATTTTTACACGTTGAAATGAATGTGACAAGTCTCTGCCGCTGAATGATGTACCCTTTAATGCTGACTGACACTTCATTTAAAATATTAATTCATTAGATTAATCCCAAAAACCAAACTACGCTCCAGTGCACAACTAAAAATGCAGCAGATGTCTACAGCCAACATGAGCTCATTGACAACATGAGCTTGAGCATTACTGTTTGGTAGTATGAACTGAAATTAATTTTGAACAAAAATTTTTAAGTTTATTTTTTTTGACATGCTAGCATGATGAGTGTTTAACTTGATCAAGATAAAATTGATTTTGATATTCAATTTATTTAAAATACGTTTATAGATCTGTTTCGTTGTTAGATTCTGTCCCTCGGATGTAGTGGCTACAGTTGACTTTTAAATATAAAAAAACTTATTCAGGTCATGAACGAGGAGAATGTGTTTTATTAGCATTTGGTCATATAATGGCTATCAATCATTCATGTTTTTTATTATTTTAACAATTTCAAAATGTTTATGTTCCTTCTCAATGCAAATTTTATGGATATTTGAACATTACAGCCTCAACAACAAATTTAAGACACAAACCAGCACAAGCTGTGTGTTACCTGTCAGACAATTTTACAGCTGGACTTGCGGCTGGTCTCTCCAAACTTAGTGAACAAGAAATGCCTCTGAAAGTAATGAACATAGCTTGATGAAACTTGGTACACATATCCATTAGGAATAACAATGATCTTTAGCTTGTGAAAATTTGGTTAATTCTGTTCATTTGTGAGTTATATGGCAATATGTGCCGAAATTCGCAGTGAACAAGACATTTCTTCAAAAAGTACTGAACAGATTTGAACAAAATTTTGAATATAGGTACTTTCATAACTATGCAATGGTGATATTAAGCTTGTGGAATTTTTTTTTTAATTTTGCCTTTGTTGCAAGTTTTCTTCTATTTTTCCCTAGTTTGTAATTTAAACAGCAATGCTTGCTTAAATTTGCAGTGAACAAAAAATTTATTCGAAAATACTGAACAGACGTTACCAAAACTTTATATATGAAAGCAGACACAAAACAATCTGAAGATGCCCTCAAGCAGCAGGACTGTATTGATAATAAATAGCTTTGTTGTTATTTAGGTTTAAATCAGTTTTAGAAAAATATGATGGGCAAAACGTTTTACAAATGTTATGACAACATTAGTTGTAAATTTGTAACATAAATATTCATTGTATTGATGCGGTAACTTAAAATTTATATACACATGATTTTCAGTTACTATAACTTCCATGATATAACAATAATATATTGTCAGCCCCATTAAGACCCAACCTAACAGCCTAGATATTTACACTACCTACCGCAGCTGCGCCTTGTGGATGTCATTTGTTATGTCACCTGTGACGTCACCTCTAATGTAAACAAACATCAATGCTAGCATTCTGATCTTTCTGTGCAATCACATCATTTCACATGTGAGTATTTTATTTGAACTGTGTGTGCTTTGCTAATTTTTCAATTTAGATCTTGAACCTTGCCTTAAAGTGAAGTGTGAAGCAATGGCCTAATTTTGGCATTCAAATCCTGAAGTGAAGCAAGTGAGTGTTTTCTTGGTTATTCAAGTCAATGAGACTGGTAGGTAAAGATGGCGATCCTGTCTTCATTTCTGGTCAATAATGGCTGTAGCGCAACTTGAAAGTAATGTATTTGTTGTTAAAATGAATTTTTCTCTCATTTTTCTACATGGAACAGTCTATATTTTGACTTTATGGTATAAATGTGTCATTTACATGCTCAATTTGTTGTTAAACACTGGTATAATGACAGATTTTGTTGGAAATTGGCCAGGCACAAGTTGTCTGATGATGGGCAGTCCACCACCTACCAAACATGCATACAGTTGACATTGCTCAAACAAAGTACATTTTGATCAAAGTGGGACATTTTAATTTGTTCAGTAATTAATGTGGTTACATGCTGTAAAGGGATTGGTGTGGTATGATATTTAGTGTGATATTCAAAACTTGGCTGATATTGCTAAAACAGCGAGATATTTGTGCTATAGATGACATTTATAGTGCATTTTCTCATTTATGGAAAAAAGGCGCTATTGTGCTGGTCATGTCCTTCTGTGCATGACTTCATTTCACAGATGGACAAGAAAATGCGCTCTCTGTCACTCAGTGCAGCGAGTACTGATCTCATTTTTTTATTTCATGGAGATGTTGCTTTGTTTTCAAGAATTCTATTTCCTGGATTGGGTGATGGGAGTTCATTTATGTTTAAAATGATATTTTAGACCTTATGCATAATTAGCGGCAATTATTTTTACTTAAAATGCATGTGATGGAATTTGAATAGGCATATTTATATGTATAATATCCTGTTTTTCCAGTTCGGCCTGCAAGCGGGATTATATTCATTTCATTCAGTGGTGGCTTCTGTGGTTTGCCTGAATTCCCTGAAACCTGAATGGCTTGCTAATGAGGTCACAGAAGGTGTGGAATATCCAAGCCATGACCAGTGCTTTAGCTTTCCTGCAATTTTTTGGAGCTGCAAGATTCCTACTACCAGGATTGGAGTTCTCATTTTTTAATGAAATCTTGCAGCTCCAATGTGACAAATTTGCAATACATTTGTAATACTGCTGCCTGATTGTTCACATTTGTTAAGAATTATACAGGAGGGAATTCATCTAGCAGGAATCTTGTGGCTCTAAAAATGGTGAGAAAGCTCTGGTCCCTGCTTGAAAAGTAGATTTATTTATTATTTTGGAGGCTGCCTGCTACCATCTCTGCCACAGAACTTTTGTCACTGGTCTCAAAAGAATGAAGCTATTTTGTTAACAAAACTGAGGTACAACTTTCTACCACAACCAAAAAATATTTTTAGTTGAGTGGCAATTGAACTCTACAAATCATAATTCTGTAATTATACAGTTTTTATTGACAAGTGGGGAGTTAGGTGCTGTAAAGTGCAATTTATTTGTCATTGTTGGTAGATGAATTATACCTATATCTTGATTGTCATCAAAGGTACAATATCAAGCCACAACATTTGAAATTTGTGGTTAATATGTCACTTTTGATCCCAATATTTCAGTAAGCAAAGTGGAAAAATGGACCAAAGCCACCAGTGAATGATACAACTCACCTGTACTCATGGTGTACTTCAACTGTTCCTATGACTCTTGACTTTTTTTAAATAGAATTCAAGAAAAAACAGCTCTGTTTTGTCTGTGACTTTCAGAAATCACACATGAAATGATTTTTCACCCACAATTTATGGGAAATTCTGTCTGATATTCCAGATAGGCTTAGTAATAAGTAAGTAGGAATTGTTTATTTTATAAGCCATGGAAGATAATTTTCCAATAGTGGTGGGTTTTCCATTGAATTTTTGCCTTCATTTCATTTTTAGTAATTTTGTATACATGTTATAGTGATTCATTTCTGTCACAGATCCAAGTTTGTTTCATTGTTGTTATTATTAGACTGCAAACTGTTGTTAGTAACAGTGTTGGTCACTACCTATCTGACATACCGTAAAATGGGGTAACTTAGACCACTTTATTTATTATAAATGATGCCATTTTTTTACTAGCTAAATTAAACTTGAATTGAAACATGCAAAATACAGGTCTATACTCTAGCTTCACTCACCATAAATTGCTGGCTCCTGCCTCTCATAGTCTTTATTCAGTATTAGGCCTTTAATGCCCATTGACAAAATTTTTCTATGTCAAATAGTTTTTGAGTTGTGGGGGTTTTTGTTAAAAAAACGAAAAGTGGTCTAAGTTACCCCGCCGGTCTAAGTTACCCCATTTTACGGTAACTGCTTAAAAAAAGTATGAAAACATTATGGGCATGGAAGTTTTGGGCAGTTTCATGGCACCGAACTGCCAAATTTCAAATTTTATTAGAACAATGTTTTTGAAAGCCATGAAGCCATACAAAATTTTACCTAGCCAAAATACATTAATTTGGAGCCATTAGATTTTCAATTTGCTGAAATTATGGGATTTTGAAGCTATAGTATTAAAGTAAAAATTAGGAGATTTCGCAATCTTTATAATGGGTCTGATTCTGATCTTGACAATGAAGTTGAGGCTCTTGCAGTTCATATTGAAAGCAAGAACTATTTATTAATATATCTAAAAAATCTGCACTATAATGTCCAACAGGGAAATTTTTAGAAGTGCTCAATTTAATTATAAAATTTTAGCCTATAAAATTGTTTTCATGATTCATTCTAAAATGATCATATTTACATTTTCAGGCTCTTGAAGGCACCTTAGAAGAAGAAGATTGTCAAAAAGCACAGATGGAGACCAATTATGGAGGTAAGTTTCATATTAGAGCTAAAATACTATTTGATAAAATTAATTCTTTATTTCTGCACAAATTTTTATTCTCATTTGGCTGTTCTTTTCTTGCTGAAGGAAATTACTTCACAAATTATCTGCCTTCTCAAGAATGTGGGTATCAACAAAAAAGTATCCAAATTAATGTTTATTTTACTTATCCATTATTTTTTACTGCTTGCATTTCTAATTTTCTTTTAATCTGTGATATGTAGATGATGCAAGTCTTGCATCAAATGAAGAGACAGACCCAATGGACCACAATGGTTGTCATCAGCAGAATGAAGAACATAATGATACTGGTGAGATTCAGGCTCCTTTCATTTGTAATAAAAATGTATGAATTCTGAAGGGGTGTGACTTGTGCACAAGTTCCTCCTGGCCAATGTAAGAGTTAGTGCTGTAGAAAATTATGTGCCAAGTAAGAAATTTGTTTTAAATTACTTGTAAATTTTGTCCAGCTTTCATACAGTACATGACAGTACATGGAAGAAGATTGGTCTTTGGGGTGCAAATTTTGTGTATTGTAACAGGATTTCTGTAAAAAAAGCCCCCTTAACATCCACGAAGTTTTGTGCTACGCAATGAACCAATGTCTTCATAAATTACCAATTAGCTGTTGATTGTATCATACTAAACATCAGTCCCACCATGCTTGTGAATTCATGTAAGAGTATCTGATATGATTGTGGTCTTAGCAAGTATCATACATGGTGATATTATTTGCCTTTCTTGAAAAATGCCAGCTCAGGTTAAGCAATATTCATAATTTAATACCTATATGTAAATTTAATGTCGATATTTGTATCAATAATATATTAAAATTTAATGTATGGATAATTTCAGAATTGGACATACTTTCTACTACCAGTGCTAAGAATTTGAATTTCTTTGGACTTTTATCCAAATATGTCTGCGTGTGTTAAAATTGTTGCACCTTGTCAATACTTCAGTACATTCACTATTGTTGCTTGTGCGGGTATATATATTGAGCTTGAAGCAAATTTGTGTTTATATGGCAGCCTCAAAGACTTGCTTCAATCTATTCCCTGATTTGCAGATGAAGAGGAAGGAAATTCATTAATGGAGTCTGCCGGTGACATGCAAGTTATGGATCAAGTTGACGAGGAAGATTCATTTGATGGAGAGCACAGAAAATTGTCTGTTGATGGTAAAAATCCTGCCTCTGAGGAGACGGACGGGCTAGAGGCAGGAATAAATGCTCGGCATAATCAACGTGAAAACTGTCACTCAGATGCTGATGATCATCATTATGATGATGTTCATAAGTATGATGATGAAGACACTAGACACGATGATGACAGTAGACATGATGAAGACACTAGACATGATGAAGACTCCAGATATGATGGGGACAATAGCATTCATCCCTTTGATGATGAGGTGGACTATGATGATAGCCACCACAAAGAAACTTCAGAAAGCCCCATGAAAAGCCGAGATGATTTCTCACGTGAATTTGTAGATGAGCTTCCACCAACTGAAAAAAAGGAGAGCCCATTAGATAAGGAAGATGATTGCCTACTAGGAGATGAAGACAAGAGCAACTTAGAGGATGCAAATAAGAATAAACCAGAAGAGAATGAAGTTGAAAATAAGCAAATAATGGACAGTGATGAGCCACAGCTTGATGGCCACACCGACCATGCTGCTGACGGGAGTACTGAAGGTGGTGTTGCAGCAAACTCTGGTGATGACCTAGAGTTGCTGGGCAAGAGGAATGAAGACCTTCTGGCTCCTACTTCCTCAAGCAACTTTGAAGATGAAATCAACTTCATGGTGGATGATGATGACAATATGCTGGATGAAGAGATGATCTATGAAGATGGCACCACGATTCGTCATGGACAAGTAAGTTATTTGAATATATTTCTTGTTCCTTGTGATATCAAAGTGTGAAAGAGATTGTTTTGAACTATCCATCACTATTCAATTTCTATTAAACTTAGTAAAATAAAGAGCTCATGCATGATTTCCTTAGCAATGAACAATTCTGAAGCATTACTCTGTTCATCAACGAATGCATTCTGCATTGATTATTACATAAAGAAAAGTGATAGTTATGATTTCAGGAGGTATAAAGTAAATAACAAATTTCTGAAACTTGTTTTTTTTTTTCAGGATGATGGGGTCACTGGTGATCTTAAAGGTGGGCATTTGAATAAGTCATCTGTATTTCCTCTTCATTGGAGGGCTTTTGAACTGATGATGTGATTAAAGCTTGTATGCCTGAGATATACACTTGTGTTCTACCATTCATGCAATTAGGGTTGCATGAACAGTCTGTCCTTTAAAGTTATACACAGACTGTCATTATATATTGTATGGCATCATCTTCCTTGTGGATCAAAGGATTAGTCTGGAGCAGACTAATTATTGGAGCAGCTGGCCAGCACTACTTTAGTCCCAAGATTCATGTCATCGTATTGGTGTCCTGCTGTCATGGCCTCCAAACGCCGTCTTGCAGCTCTCACACTCAGCCACCTGCCTCCCATCATTCTGCGTCGCTGCTACATGCAAATTGTTCTTAGCTTATGCCTGCATCGCATTTTATATCTGAATCAATATAATGGACTAGAGACTTTTCCTGCGTCATGGTATAAAATCGAAGGAATATTTGCTGCTCATATTTCAAAAAATGATCTTACTATCTAGCACACGCGGCACGCGACTGATGTTCTGTGCAATTTAACCATCAGGTTTCAAAGAGATCAGGAGAGATTTACATTCAATTATTCATTCAGATTCATTGAATGCTCTAATCTTCTGTGGCTTAATGTCTTGAACTTTTCTAAAGAAAAATACTCGTCCGCTCATATTACTAGCAATGCATTCATTTTATATCTCAAAAATGCTATTTTGGTTTGTGCCTTTTGTTAGGCATAGTTATAATTTGCTATGCATTTTTGCATCATGAAAATAATCTTTGAGGTGAGTTACATGTTTTATCATCATGGATGGAAGTTTGCACCTGAGCAATGAGTGAGAAAGGAGAGATGGGCTAGAAGGAGACCTCGAAGCTGCAACCTCTTCCCTCGCTGCTGCTGTTTGCCATCATCTTTACCGAAGGGTCTCTTGATACTGCACTCCACTGGATACTTGATATGTCTGCTTGTTTATAAACTGAGTCATTCTTTCCTTTAGTAGGTACTATTGAAGTCCACCCTTAAGGATGACCTGGTTAATATCAACTAAACCTCTACTGTGGCACATATCGCTCACACATCTGATGGCCACGCCGCTGGCTGGTTGCTGACCATGCTGCTGGGTGGTAGAGTGTGTGGCCCCGGGAAGCGCGTAATTCACATCTCGGTGTACCACATTCAGCAGACTCCTCATCAAGTGGCCAACTCAGCAGTAAGAAGACAAGAAGCAGCAGCGACAACAACAAAGGCAACAGTTGCAGTGGAGGAGCAGGAGGAGATGCAGCTGAGAGCAATGCAGAAGGCAGAGAAGGAGGTGGCGGCACAAGTTCTCATGCTCAATCATCAGCAGCAGGAGGAGGCAGCACAGAAGACCCTTCATCCAACAAAGATACTAGCGCAAATATGGAAAGTTCAGAGAAGAAGAGGTTGGTTATTTGCTCGTGTTGGTGAGTGAGGGAGCCGTTTGTTTACTTCAGCTCAGGTGTCGTAAGGCTGGTGTAATATCACTGTTAGTTAGCAGCACTCACATACATACACACTCAGCAAAGGGCATTGGTACCAGGCTCATGTCTGCCTACTACTTCCTTCACACCCAAGTCTTGAAGAGAAAAATATCTCGTCGTGGATAGAACTCAGCCAGCCTAGCACGTTGCAGACACATTGAGAGAAGATCTTAGCTCATCTGCTCTAGCGTTGCTGCCATTGTGATACTTGATCTCCTGAACGTCTCTGTCCTACACCGAAGCACTGCTTCTCAGTCAAGCCTTTGGTCCTAACATATGTCCTCATGACATGTTTATTCCATGCTCTGTACTGCCAACCCTAATCAAAATTCCATTCATGTCCCGAGTAATTAAATTGTCAGATGTACTCCCATGACTTTTTTGATGTTTGTTAGAGTTTTGAAGACATTAGCTTCAAAATGTTTGTCTTTATAATTAATACTTACGTTGTCATTACAAAAAATGAATTGTAACTGAACCGAGTTCTGCTCTTGCTTAAAGTTTGCTTTGTCCAGCAACATACTAAGCCAAGTGTAAAATCTTATTAGCTCGTGCTTACTATCTCCTGTATTATCCCACAGCACTTCTGAATCCGGTAATGCAGACCACTCGAAAGACTCTAAAGGTGGGTTCTCTGATTTGGTGAGCATGGATTTAAGCTGGACGTTTTTATCAAGATATTGGATTGTCTGTGCATTTTGAACCTAACTTAAAATTTTTCAATGTTCTTCATGAATGAAAATTACAAGTATTTGTAAGTGTTGCTTATTTTTGAACTCACTATATTTGTTAAAAGTTTCTGCTAAAGCAGTGAACTGTGGAACGAGTTTCAAATTCATAGCTATGTTAAGAATATTTGTGTTGTTCCCATAGGGGGTCAGAAGAGCGGATGTAACCTGTGGGTGAGCGGACTGGCGTCAAGCACACGAGCCCAGGAAGTGAAATCTCACTTCAGCAAGCATGGCAAGGTCAGTAAAATATTGTATTTCTGCCTAACGGGGATGACGCGATAGCGTCATTAGATAGATATTTGAGCGAAACAAATCTATTCGCGATCGAAGGAAAATTTAACATTGTTATAATGTGATTATTTCTTTTTCATGTTGAAAAGCTCATAATTTACGTGTTTATGAGTTTATGAGAAACAGAATGATATTATGGTCATGACACAATAATGGATCATTTCTTTGCATCTAGGTCGTTATTTCGGCTGTAAATATCTTTGTATGAAGCATCATTTGCATATGTCAAGGCAATTATCTTGCTTATCTTTTTTTTACCGCATCCAGGTCATATCGGCAAAGATCGTTATGTCAGCCAAGAGTCCTGGCTCAAAATGCTACGGTTTCGTCACTATGAACAGTCCAGAAGAGGCCTCCGCCTGCATTAAGAATCTCAACAAGACGGAGCTGCGCGGTCGTATCATACAAGTCGAGCGCGTGAGTATTGTAGTCTCTGAAGATTCTTGTCATTGGTATGACGAGTGCAATGATCAGTAATGTATCTAGAACGTCCATATTGACCAGGATTTTTTGCGATGAATATTAGTGCTCTGCTTTAATGAGGAAGCCATTGGTTTTGACAAGTCTAGGTTTGTGCAGGCCAAGGGAGAGCCCAGTGAGAGGAACACTTCTATGGACCGACATCGGAGCAATGAACCTCGCGACCGACAACGCAGCACCAGCAGCAGCCATGATCCTCACAAGCGCAGAACCTCCCTCGACCGAAGCAGGGAGCATTCCCGCAGCCGTCCTGGCAGGTGACAGCTCAAATGTACAATTTTTTATTTAAATCATGGCCATAAATCAACAAGGTGCCTTAAGTAAACGGCTGCAGTTGTAAGGAAATAATAAGAAGATAGCCGCCAATAAATTTATTAGAAGTTCTTTCAAGACCACCTGGTAATAGCCGATCAGGAACATGCCAAAGATGATTCTCTCGACGCTAGCTGGTAAGAAACAAAATCCTGACATCAAAATTATTTCTATGAACCCTTATTATAGTATCAATGTGGCAAATGTTCCTCACTTTAATTAGAGAAGCCCATGATCTGAAATCAGTCGCTTTCTTCCAGCCTAAACTTAGAAACCTGATCAATGCTCTCGGTAAGAAATTGAGAATGTGCGCTGTCGCCCAACAACGTGTGTAGTAGCTGCTACAAAAAATGAATTAGTAATGTTTGCTCCACGATATTCAGAGATAATGACTATAGTTGTACATCCATGAAAATGTTTTTAATATCACCAACCTTTTGAAATATAGGTTACACAAATGAAGGAAACTCTTTTTTCGTGGTCTGAGGTTAAATTAATGGAAGGTCGGCCCAACCGAGGCGAGGTGTTGGAGTAGAGTTCTGCTGAATACCCTTTGACAATGTACAGTTCTTGTGGAAGCTACAGTGGCTAAATGGTAATTCACGAGGCAGCTTGAGACATCGAACTTGGTGGATTACAGCATATAAACAAGTTGAATTCTTGCAGACGCGGGCATAAACGCTGGTAAAACTGCTCAGGTTTTTAGATTGTGAGGTTCAATGGGGCAGGAGAAGTTAAATCGAACAATGGAGGCAACAAAGCCTACTTTGAAAAAGTCTATCCGCTCGTATTCTTTTTATAGAAATTCAATGAGTTGGATGTTAGATATTCAACCACCATTCAAGACTATCTTAAATCATTATATAGCAACAGGTGAATCATTAAGAAGCATCTATTAAATGATTCGCTGTTCTTCCCAGCACACCCATATTCTTTTCACTGTTTCCTTGAAAGCCGTATGAAAATAATTTTGGATGTATGCAGCAAGGAACATGAATTTAAGTTGGTATTTGAATAGTATGAAATGCAAATCATTGCTTGATATGGGCAACGGTAGTTAAAGTTTCGATGTATTTCCGACTTCTTCATAAACATTTTTAATTATCATATCTCGGTATGATTTCATTTCCAGACCGCGAGTCGTGGACCATCGCTATGGGCCTCCTCGTCCCATCCGCGCACTGGGCCCGCGCTTTGGCAACGAGGGCGGCTTCCGCGAGGCAGGACCGAGGGCAAACCTGTCACGCCGCTTGTCATCTCGCTTGTCACCGTCAGCTCTTGACAAACTTTCGCCGCGACACATGGAGAAGCAGCAGCTTGGCATCTCACAGGTATGCTTCGTTCAAATAGCCATGAGAAACCAAATCGCAAATGAAGCCTGTAGAAGAATTTAGTTCTAGTTAATTATTTGATCTGTATAATTTTAAGTACTGTGGCTCAAAACGTTTTATTTGTTCTTCTTCATAATCACGTACTTTAGACCTAACTCAAGGCATCCTGCAGTGTATGCAACCAGCCTCGTCACTTAGCTGTATTGTAACCAATAATTGCAGTCAGAAATAACTCTTCCACAGGCCTAAGATACCGCCATTTCATATTCATGTTGCGTAATTAACTTTATTTTCCCGTGCGTGTCGCAGATCGTGGAGGAGTGCGAGCGGCAGCGGTCTCGAGTGCGGGAGCGCCTCATACGCGAGGACGAGCGGCGTGCGCGAGAGGACGAGACGCGGCAGCGACTCATCGAGCGACGGCAGCGCGCTGAAGCTGAGCGCCTCGCGAGGTATCAGCAACACAATAAATCTTCTGAGTGTAACAAAATGGTTTTTGAAAATTAGGTCAGGAGCATGTGTTAATTGAACTGAAAATAGATCTTTCAAAAAGCCTCGGGAAGGCATACATTTTTGAGTCAATCTCCCATTTCATCTTTATGATATCATAAAAAATTTCTTTCCTCAAAATAAAACAATTGTTCGAGTATCATTAACAGTGCCTTTGTTATGGAGTCTTTTTTTTTAACGTAAAATTTAAACTTTGGATTCTCGTGCTCATGATGACTACGTAAACAGAGAGCGAGAGCAGCTGAGAGCGGAGCGTGAGCGCATTGAGCGCCAGAAGCAGGAGCTGCTGAGGCTCGAGCGTGAGCAACAGCGTCTGGAGCGCGAGAAGCTCGAGAGAGAGCGCGAGGAACTACGACGGCAACAGCTGAAGCTGGTGCACGGTGCAAGCAGCAGGTGCGTTGTACGGTGCTTTTTTCCTGTTACAGCTGCAATGTGATTGCATGTTCTCATAATCTAATTTGTAGCTCGTTGCCATGCTGCTGCCATTGTCTGAGCCCACGAGCCGCCTTCATTTCCCAATTCATGCCAGGATGGAGACGAAGCCGATGCTTGGACGTTTCGATGATCGTCGAGCGCTCAAGCGTCCTGCTGAGGACCGCCGCGATCACTATGAAGACCGCAAGCGTCCCGCCCCCAACAGGATAGGAGACTCGAGGCCCCGGTATGCTGGTCCCCCTCAACAGCCACTCACCTCCAGAAGGTTGGTCTAACAGGTGTTACCAGATGGAGAGGATATTTTTTTTAATTTTGGCTGGCGTTTGCAAGCAGATTTTAACTCATTGGTGAATAACTGATATAAGTTTAATGAACGCAGGTATTATATTACATAATATACCGTATAAACTATATATATATACGTATAAAGTACGTAAACGTATATACAATATATATATATATACGTATAAAGTATTACATAAAAAAATAAAAGTAAGAGATCGACTGTATAATTGCAGATACGACGCTGGCCATCGATCAGAGGGCCACCGCTACGAAGCCAACAACAACTACGGTGGCCGAGGTGAAGGCGCTGTCGGCGGAGGACGTTTTGAGCGTCACCCATCATCTGGTGGCGGGGCCGCAGCTGGGGGACGCTTTGAACGACATCCTCCTTCTGGAGCCCCTGGGGCTGCTACAGAGGGGCGCTTTGAACGGCATCCTAATGGTGGAAGTGCTGCTGGAGGGGCCGTGACTAAGACCTCAAGTGAACACTTGAGGTGGATGCCCTCTGGAGGTGCTGCGTCCGCACCTGCTCCCGCCAGGAGGTTCGTAAATTGTAGCTATCAATAAAATACTTCCTGATATTTTTTGAACAAATCGAATAAAACTGTTGTTTATTCTAATTGTGATTGGCTATTTTGAGCCAAGTGTTCATAGCCGCGAATCTAGTTGGTGCCCACATTTTTGGTCCACCCTCAACCTCTCAAATTTTGATTATGTATCCTATTAGAAAACTCGAGGAGCAATGCTTTGTCCCGTTCTTCCTCTTCTTTCACGTGTGAACTTGAATGTGTGTAGGTCGTCATGTGCGACTTTCACTTTTTTTGTTTTGTTTTCACACGTTCTTTGTTTCTCTCCAGAATTCATGCGCATTAATTTAGTTAAAGTAGTGGCAAGAAATCAGCTACCAGTTGTTAATTTAGTTCTTCGAGATCAATTTCAGAGGACCAAGCATCAGTCTTTTACTGTGTGGAGAGGCAGATGAAAAATGAACTTTATTCCTACTTCTTCTCTTAAATTCGAGCTTGATTTTGCAGATCTGACGCTTACTTCGAGGAGCGGCGAGGTTCGAACGCGGCCGAGAGTCGCAGCTCTCGCAGCAACTACAACGTCTCTTACATCGCACCACCGCTGCCCCCGCCTGCGCCTACCTTGTCTAGGGCTGGGGATAACAGAATCCCTAGGGACGGGTGAGTCAGTGGCTTACAGGCACCTCACAATTGAAGACAAAATATTGTTTATCTCAAGCCTGTTATAAAAATCAGTTAAGCAGTAAGTTAATCAAGAGATCATCGGTGAGAATCTTGAACTTTTTATAGTTTGACGTATTTCACCAAATCAAAGTGACGGAGGTCAACAATCCTTGACATTTCTTGACTTAACTATTTTATAACTGCAATGAAGCGTGTACAGGTCTCTTCGTTTGTGACGCCGTGTGTGTGTTTTAGATGCTTTTTCTTAGATTGTTGCTTTTGTTAACAGCTGCTTGTGGAGGCATGGCTTGCCATGTCTACTTCACTGATGTTCTCCGTTTACATTATTTCTGCATGTTACCATGCTTATGAAAAAATCAACTGATTTGATACTTACGTTTTTGTTAACATACGTGAATGTGGCTGAACAGTGGCAAAGGCAGCTACGGCGGCAGCAGTAACAGCAGCGGCGGCACGGACGTGTGGCGGACTGGTAGCAGCAAGAGCAGTTACTCCGGCAGCAGTAAGGCCTACCCGCCTCCCAACGGCAGCAGTTCTGGTGGTGCACTTCTTTCGGCACCTCATGACGGTAGCACCTGGCGAGGCTCCGTGTCATCGTCATCGTCGTCCAGGTTAGCCTCATTCATTTAAACATGAAATACTTATAATCCGTTTCATCAATATTTGATTTGATGGAATACGGAGCGAAAATGATGTTGGAAAGGGCCTGCATTTACTTGGATCCTGTTATTTTATTGTATTTGTTATGAATTTGGAGCAAATAATCTTTTGAAACTTCGGAGTTCTTGGAATTAATCAAATATGTTATATATTTTACAAATATTGCCAGATTTCGTGTGGGAGACTTGTGTAACTTTTAGGCACACCAGTTTATTTACAATACTGATATGATGTTTGTTGTCGCATTAGATGGCCTAGTGACGGCCGAGGCAGCAGCAGCAGCGGAGGAAACACTTCAGTGGGTGGAGCCACTGCCTACTCAGGAGGGTTGCCATCTTCTGTGCCCTCGCATCACTCCTCTGGCCAGTCTATCTCTGCTCAGGAGGGTCGAGGGAGCTACGGCGTGCCTGCCGCTTCCTTCAACCGCAAATTTCTGAAGCCTCAACTGTAGAGACAACTGTGTACTGTTTAATGTTATTACCGCCGCGCGTCTAATGATGATGCCGATGTATTAACGGCTTTTTCCGACAGTTTAGCCGGAGGTTTTTGGAAATGTTGCTGTATTTTAATGTAAATAGTCTTTGAATTGTGCTGAGTTCATTCACTGTATAAATATATATGACCCTAAATTGATGTTAAAACGTATTTTATATTGTATTTACCCATACTAAATACGCCACAATGTAATTCGATGGAAACTGTTGCATCTTCTGGCATTAAGAGCTTTGAGTTGATGTAGCCAAGTTCAGGTTATGACGTAACGTTTCATTATGTACAAACCTAATCTTAGGATAGTTCTAAAGTTTTCTAAAATAGTGAATGTGGAAGGAGATCCATTGGTTCTTTATTTGACGTATCACATTCCTGGTGGTAATCTTATTATCTTCCTGTACAGCGACTTCCTAAATTTGCATGTAAGATTTTTAGTTACCAAGTGTTGGGCCGCTATTGCGACGGTGGAATTTGTCTGAAGAGTTACAAGTAAAGAATACTTCTCTCTGATCATGGCTGCTGCTTCTTCGTGTCTGCAACGTAGTCGTCACACTTGCACAGTTCAATTGGATGTCTCGTCTCGTGCATCATTGCGGTGGCATTGCAAACAAAGCTAAATATATAATAAGGCGTTCATGAAGTTTAGAAATCTTTTCGATAGAAAGTTAGTTTGTCAAAAAGCTAGAATTGATACGGCATCTATAATTCATTGTTAATTATTACCTTCTATTCGTCGGTACGTTGAATAAATTGTAATAAAAAAAGTGATCAACATAAAGTTTATTAATCCCACAGCAGTTTTTACATTGAAGATAATATTACCGCGATGAAAAACTTGGCAGTTTTTAATACATCACGTTGATTGCACCGGAAAGTTCAGCAAATAACACTGAACGGCGAATTATGATTCATCTCAAAGTGGCAACGGACTGTCTTGTGTATTAACAGAGGTTGTAAAAGCGAAAATGTTGATGAAGACGGCCTTGAATACCATTTTAATTTACTAACGCCGCCCGTCTGCCAGTGGTATGTAATATATTTCCTTGACAGACTAAAAACTTACATCTTAAATGCTAGGATCATTAAAAAAAATGTCTTATAGTATTCATGCAGGAATATTGCAACGCTTGTAAGCCAGTTTGTATTGAAGCAGGAATATTGCAACGCTTGTAAGCCAGTTTGTATTGAAGCAGGAATATTGCAACGCTTGTAAGCCAGTTTGTATTGAAGCAGGAATATTGCTACACTCGTAAGCCAGTTTATATTGAAGCAGGAATATTGCAACACTCTTATACCAGCTGTATTTATAAGGACTAGAGCTTCTTGACTATACGCGAAAGATATGCCTTCATTCACTTAATTAAATTTAACTACTGGGCTCAGTTGAGATTATCTTGGATTTATTGTAAAGTATGAAAGTAAAAAAAATATATTCTCTAAATCATGAACTCTATGTTCTACTTAGCTATGCTCATAGGAATAATACTAACTAAACCTTTAGCCACATCTCTAAAATGAACTTAAAAATAAGTCAGTCAAAGAAATTACAAGTACATGAAATGCACATTTGTCATGGAGTGTAATAGAATAGTTTCAAGTAATGGTGTACTGTACTGGCCATCATTGCTTCAGTTAACTCAATTTAAACAAGTTCTAAACACGCTTTCACCTTACGAAAGTAAACATTTGGCAAGTCGGAAGCTATTGAGTGCAGTTGAAAGTGTTTCCTAAACTGCATTTTAATTTCAATGCAAGGAAAAAGCGACGATGTTTCGCAACGCGCATTACGGTGTATCAATTGAACCCGGAAGCTTGGATACCAACAGGAACTTCTTTCGCTATTATAGTGATATTGCACGAACATTTCATCATTGATTTTATGAATCAAAAGCAAGAACGAAGATGATCGCTAAACGAAAAGAGACTACACACATAGTACGTGATGTCTGAAAATGACCTGCATTCCCAACTAAACTGTTATAAATAAGGAAATTCGGTACAATGATACTGTACATTTAATATAATAGTCTATTATGTCATTAGCTAACGCATACTCTACCCGATGTAGCCATTTATTTGCCGCTTTAGGATTAAACGTGAAAGACAATGTCACATTGATTAGCCGCGAGGTATCAAAACACTGGCATCATTTGAAAGCATCATTTGCAAAAATATATATATATCACTTTTATTATTCGTTTAAAATAAGGAGTTCTTAAAAATAGTCATTCAGAGTTCACATACGAACGTTTAACGCTTCTCAGTATTGAAGGCAGTGGAAGGGTCGGAAACCAACGTCTAATAAGAAGGAAGTTAGAGCTTAATTCCAGAAAAGCACACCCTATACTATATCATAGAACTTCTGATCTTAAAATATAAAGGCTTTGAACTCAGAACAAACATAACATGTCGATCTACAGCTCCTGACGATCGTCGACAGGAAATTGTGAGCAAGTGAGACGCTGCGCGTAGCGGTCCAGAGCACCGCCGTGTGTGTAGGCGAAGTAGAGCATCAGCAGCGACAGCACCAGCAGGAGCAGCAGCAGGCGCTGCATCATGACCACGCTTTTGCGCAGATCTTGCTGACCGCGCAGCACTTCGTCCAACTGAAACCGTTGCTTTCATTAGCTTTGGGGATAAATAACAAGGAGGATAAATAACATAACAAGAAGCTGAGCCAGGGTAAGCCCATCAACTTCTGAAATAAGTTCTTCGAGTGTAAGCATCTTTTCGCAATTGGTTTCTTACTGTTGATGGAAGAATATCAATTTACTACTAATGCTATCTGTCAACTCAACCCCGAAACCTTCAATTGATTTAGAAGAACAAACACGTAGCTTGAGGGCAACTTGATTAAAACGAGGATTTTCTAAAACAACCTCCTTTGAGGAGCCACAGAGTCAAACTGCACTATCTATTAAGCCAAAGAGGCCCTGCCCATGTATTTTTTTCTATTTGGAAGGTAAATAAGGAAGTGCAATAGAGCTCAATAACTCAGCACCTTCTTGATGAGCTGAGCCTCGGTCTGGGCGACCGGAGTTGCCGTGCCGTTCTGTGAGTCGGTGGACGAGGAGACGCCCACGCGCAGACGCACTTCAGTCATACCGCCGGTACCCGCCTGCAGGTATTGGTTAGTGACGCACGGCAGACCAGGGCATGGTAGTGACGCACGTCAGACCAGGGCATGGTAGTGACGCACGTCAGACCAGGGCATGGTAGTGACGCACGTCAGACCAGGGCACGGTAGTGACGCACGTCAGACCACGGCACGACAGACGTAACATATGAAATTGCCTCGCTCAAAGATATGAAAACTCGGCAAAATAATATTTTGAGATTGGCAAACCTAATATGATGAAATCGGTACTCCAAATATGGTGAAATTGGCGACCAATGTGAACAGCGCAAACTGACATGGTGTGAACACTGCAAACTGACATGGTGAACAGTGCAAACTGACATGGTGAACCAGGTAGTTTGTTAAGTATTTAACTAAAATTATCTCAATGCAAGTATCCAGGACACATAATTAAGCCAGCAACTACTAAATATGCTATCAAGATTGCTAAGAAATATATTAAACCCTCTATTGAAAACATGATAAACTCTGCGTATAGCATAAGTAAATACTTCGTGTAAACAAAATAAACCCTGCGTGTAAACATGATAAATCCTGCAAATGAACAAGATAAATCCAGCACATAAACAAGATAAATCCTGCAAATGAAAAAAATAAATCCAGCATTTAAACGAAATAAATTCCACATAGAAACATGATAAATCCTAAATATAAACAAGATTAATCGTGCATACAAACAGGATAAATCCTGCATATAAACAAAATAAATCCTTATATTCACCTTGAAGACTAAAATTCACATTGAAGATAAAAACCTAAACTGATAAAAGAAAAAACAAATACCTACACATGAGGCGACAGGCTTATCTATTTACAATTTCAAAGGGATAGTAGCTGAAGGCTGTATTTAACACGTTGACTACGTATTGGTACATATGCATACCACGAAATGTATTTCTCCAGGACGTAGTGGTACATAATTCAGGTTGCCTAAAATCGGCCAAATCCGAGAACAAAAAAGGCCAAAAAAGGCCGATAATTCAATGTATACTAGTTTATTTGTAAGTTCCGCTATAAAAATTCCATTTATTTTCTTTTTGCACTATTTAAAATTTAATTAGGAAGTACCCTTATCATAAATTTTAGCCGGCCAACGCAATTGAGAAAAACTAAATCACGGAATTTGTCCGGAAAAAATGACCGTCTGGCAACCCTGCTTAAAAAAAGTACAAAAAATGAAATAATTGTACAAGATGAAGCAATCGTAGTCAACGTGTTAAACTAGGTGTCTGTTTAGAAATAAACTGGGATTCTAAAATTCGTAGGTCAGCAACACCAGTCGTGAAAGCTAGAATTCTAAAATCACTATCGGACACCAGAGCAGTGCACTGCTCGGCATGGACGCGCACAGCTGAATGAGGAGGATGCACAAGTAATGTTCCCGTTCGAAAACTTCAGCCCTTATGCTCCGCCAGCCTAGTGTAAAATTTGTGAGAAGTCATCCCAACGACGTACGCTGATGCGCACAACTGTATATAAAAAATAGGAAATAACTCATAAAAACGGGAGATTATCTTTTAGCCATTAGTTTTTGTAACATTGTAATTGACAATAAATAAACTAATGTTGGTTTTAAGCTCCATGGTGAATTTAATAGACTGATGTTGGAGATTAAAATAATCAAAGAAAAGGCCCTCATGAGAGGGATACTTGAACAGTAAAAAAGTATCATCGACATATCGGTTAAAGAAAACAGGCAAAAAATCCAGAGGAAAATTGGCCAGCCATTTAGCCTCGTGAAAACACATGAAAATATTTGCGAAAATGGGACCGAGTGCGAGACCCATGCCCAAGCCGTTAATTCGTCTATAAAACTAGATAGTAAATACAAAAAAAAATAAAAACCAAGAATTAAAGAAGAGATTTTAAAATTTTACGGTTCAAACCCATGACAAGGTCATTAACCGATTTGAACAATGAGTTGAGGCAAATATCGATAGTTTCAGAAATATGGATATTTTTGTAACTGTTTTTTCTTTAGTCAATTTAGTTTTTTATCTTCAATGTGAATTTTAGTCTTGCAATTGATTCTGTTGACCTTGAAAGCGTCGGAGACCTCCTGCTGCGAGGCCTGGTGCGTGGAGCTGTCCTTCGCCAGTACTAGGAACTTCTCACGGACCAGCTGCGCGGGCGGCAGGGTCGTCGGGTCGCTGGCATTTACTGTCACTGTCACGCTGCCACCGCCTGCTGCTAGCGCCCCCACAGACGGCCGAACACGGAACTTCTCAGGAGACGTTGTCTTCACCTGTCACGAGATAACATTGTTGTCATATGAGCGGTGCATAACAGCAAGAAAATACCAGAGTGTAAGAAGAGTAACTTACTTTAAAGAAGACCAGGAAGTTGTTGTGGTTGGTCACCTGTCACGAGATAACATTATTGTCATACGAGCGGTGCATAACAGCAAGAAAATACCAGAGTAAGAGGAGTAACTTACTTTAAAGAAGACTGGGAAGTTGTTGTGATTTATCACCTGTCACGAGATAACATTGTTGTCATACGAGCGGTGCATAACAGCAAGAAAATACGAGAGTGTAAGAAGAGTAACTTACTTTAAAGAAGACTGGGAAGTTGTTGTGGTTGGAAATAGAGAGGCTGGCTGAGCAGCTATAACGGGTGCAATTGAAGACAAGCTCTTCAGCAGGGGATACAGTAACCAGCGACCCTGCAATAAAATAATATGTTATTAGAAACAAATAGAAACTAATAGCATTCGACATAACCACAAGGCATCAATATAGGTTACAGTCCATTCAAAGGCATAGGTTTGAGCTAACATACTATAGTTATTAGAAGCAAAAATATTTCAGTAACTAGCTAAACTAAATTTAACAAGTAAATTTAGTTACTACTAACTTGGTAAGTGAATGAATAAACATGCACTTTAGAAAAGAAAATATCTTGCTATAACATAGCCGGCAGAGAACTCACTGGCAGTAATGGGGTGAGCGCCGCCAACGACTGCATTGTAGCTCGTAGCGGTGACAGCAGCGCCTGCAGCGGCAACAGCAGCGCCTGCAGCAGCGCCGTCCATGACGCTGTCGGAGAACGTGACCTGAAACACCGAAGTTCGTGTTACCATCTTGAAATTACATCATTGTTGAACACTCGTGTCAACACATTATCAGCATTCTCAGAAAGATGGTGCTTGAAAACAATGATAAAAAGAAGATACCAACTTTTTTAGCTTCTTGGTCGCCAGCAGGAGCTGCCCAGGGCAGGGGTCGGGGGAGCTCTGGCTCAAAACAGAACTGGAAGTCGTCCGTTCCTCCCCAGCCCACAAGGCACTGCTCCTTGCTCACGTACTCTAGTATGGTGTTTTTCTTCACAAACTTGATCTTTGCAATTGACTTTGGAGGGAGCCAGCCTTTGATGATTGTCCACATGGCTGTGCAGAGCATGGCCATTATTATAAGCACAAAAAAAAATAGTAAAATAAACCTTGAATCTCTTCACAAAAATTCTTCAGATATTTTTATTGGATAAAAAAACAGTTTACAGTACATATCAAAGAGAAACATATGAACCCACCATTCAAAAGCCAAGGCATTTCAAGAACAATGATATTATTGAGGATCCATGGATAGTAACATTTGAATAAATGGATCATGTACTGAATGAATTCCATATCCATGTTTTTCATGCCCGTGTCTCTCATGTCAAAGACAACAGAAATCCACTTGCCATACTCCTCTCTGCACATCAAAAACAAACAAGAAATGACTTTTGAGCATAAGCAACTCCTGATAAGCCAATAGGCATAGCAGTGCAGCGCAGCAACGTGTTGCTCTACTGAAGAGAAAAATTTTTCCTTCAAGAATTGGCATAAAACACATATAAGGCTTTTTAAAAACTGATCTTTTTTCAAATTAAAGATAATAATTTTCCTGAATAATACTATCATACTACATCAATACGATAAATATCTATATTTTATTTTAAATTACCTTCTGTGAGCAAGAAAGAGAAGCTGACTGAGACAAAATATGATGAAAAAATATAACAAGGTAATGAGGTTAATCACACCACTCAGGGAATTCAAAATAAATATATCATAACAGCACAAGTCAAGGTTAAACAGATGAACAATTCCTACCTTTCCAATCTTTCAAGCCAATAGATGAGGAGCTTCTTCATGTCATCCATATCATGGACGCCCTTGGTGTGCTTTGAAACAGAAAATATGAGCATCCTGAAGCCATCTGTGTCTCGATTATGTGGAAACAAATTGCCGATGTCAATTAGTTTCTTGTTCAGCTGGTCGTGAGTGAGATCTGATAAAAAGGCAGCACATTTATTCAAAGCTCATGAAGAATAATAAATAAAGCTGCTACAGCAACAAAAAAATTAGCTGACACACGATACAAATTAACTGAATAAAAAAAAAACAATTAACAAATATTGAATCCAAAGAACTTATATATATACCTTCCTCAGATGTTGACTGCAATCTGTTCTGGAAGTTTGGATAAGCAGCACATGAACATTCACACATTCATTTACCTAATTAAGCTGTAAGTAGAATCCACCTAGCATATAAGTAGCATGCTATAAATCAGTGGTTCCCAAACTTTCTTAGGCTGGCACCCCCTTTGGCTCCCTAGTGAATTTTTAGCGCCCCCCACAGACATATATATATACATACGCCTCTTTCTTGAAATTTAGTACACCGCAATTTTAAAAGATAAAGGTTAAACACAACTGTGTATTTCTCAAATAGAACCCCATTTAGTGAACCAATATGTTTTTAAGCTGTTTTAACTGTTTCAGCACTAGAAACCTAGGATGTCTCAGGCAAACTTATGGCCGGACTCGTGGCCGGTCTCACGACCAATCTCCAAATTCAATTATCTAGTAATATCTCCCAAACTAATGAACGCAGCTCAATGAAACTTGGAACACATATTCATCAGAATCTAACAGTGATGTTTAGCTTGTATTTTTTTTTAATTTCACCTTCATTCATGAGTTACGTATATATTACCAAACAGGCCGAAATTTGCAGTGATCAAAGAATTTCTTCCAAACTATTGAATAGATTTGAACGAAATTTTGAATTTCCTAACTACCTATGGGTGATTTTTTAGCTTATGATTTTTTTTTACCTTCGTTTGCGATTTTTTTCATTTCACCGTCGTTCTAGATTTCACACTTCCTTATATTCAGACCATATTGCCGGGTAATTTGTCACTTAAATTCACGGCAATTAAGAAATTTATTCTTAACTACAGAACAGATTTCAAAGAAACTTTGTATATAATTACCTAACCTCTCAACGGTGATGTTTTGCTCGTGATAATTTTTCTATTTTGCTTTCGTTTGCGAGTTATACAGATATAGGAGGAACGACCGGCTTTTCTACCGGCCGGATTAACCAAGAGCGTTATACGTATAGCCGTATAACTCGCAAACAAAAGCAAAATGAAAAAATTGTGAACATCACCGTTGCTGAGGTTAGGCATTAAAATGCTAAGTTTCGTTCAAATCTGTTGAATACCTTAGGTAGGTAGTTTGGAAACAATTTTTTTATTGATGCGAATTTAAGCATGTATTGCTCAGTACTCAGTACAGTGAGTGACAGAGAGCGCATTTTCTTGTCGACAAAAACTTGAGGTCATGGCCGACAGACAGACAGACAGACGGACATGGCGAGCACAATAGTGAATTTTTTCCATAAATGAGAAAATGCACTAAAAAAAACTCGCGAGTGAAGGCACAATCAAAAAATTGTTCACTGGCTAAACATCATACCGTTCGGTAGTTAGGACCGCAAATTCAAAATTTTGTTCAAATCTGTTCAGTAGTTTGAAAGAAATCACTGTGAATTTCGGCCCGTATTGCCATATGATATAACTATGGCAAAAACAAACGATGGCAAAATTCAAACAATTTTCACAAGCAAAACATTATCGTTAGGTCCTAATGAATACAAGTACGTACCAAGTTTCATCGAGTTAAGTTAATTATTTTGAGAGATATTCCTTGATCAATGAATGGCCGTGAATCATTGAAATTGGCCATGAGACCGGCCACGAGTCCGGCCATTAATTTGTCCAAGACGTAAAAACAGGTTTAAGAACAGATCTGGGTGAAAAAACCATCGCTGGGAGTCATGTGCTGCACATGTTGTGTACAAATCGTCAAACAAACGTTCGCACTTCTGACATCAACTTCGGACTGCCACACCCCTATCACCCCCTTCTTCCTTACCGCCCACCAAAATCTTTCCAGCGCCCCTAGGGGGGCGATATCACCCACTTTGGGAACCACTGCTATAAATCAACAGCATCAGACATCAACTAATGTAAGCTGTAAATTAAAACTGCCAGACAATTTTTCTCACCATTGACACTTAGTTCTTTCCTCCATTTGAAGGTGTCAATAACCATTTCTAGAGCCAAAGCCTGATCATTGTCATGGTGCATCAAGAAGCGTCGCACATAGTCATCATCTTCACTGAGACGTTTGATATCTCGAGCATCAATCTCACCATTTCCTAGCTAGGAATAAGATAAACTTGAATGAGAAACAACATACAGGCTAACAATTATTATTACAACCTACCAGATGCATAAATGTTGCAATTATTCATATGATATCCTTGTCTTTGCTACATGGGCAAAATTATGAAAAATATTTGCTCAATTATATGATTAATTTCCAACAGAAATAATGAAATGATGGCCAATGCTTCTATATAAATTAGAAATAATAACTGTGTCAAAAATGTTACAATTTTTAAGTATCAAATTATTTGGCAATGATCAAAACAGACACTTGTAAATCATCCAGCTTCCAGTAACCTCCTGGATACATACCTCACCAAGCTTCTTAAGGGCAGCCTTCCGTAAAGTTGAAATTTCATTTTTTGTTGGTTCAGGAGGTATGTCACTCATATTTTCAAATGTTAATTACAGATATGCTATTTTATTACAAAACTAAGCATAAAAAGCACAGGCAGTTAATTTAGCATTTGAATTGAAAGTTAAGAATGCTGTCTACCTAGACTGAATACAGCAGAGTGAGCAGACTGATATTTTTTCCCAAATTTAAGCACTTCTATATTAAGAAATATATTTCTTGTATTAATCATATATTTATTTACAAATGAAAAAGTGGGAAAGACAGTTGGCTAATTGCAGAACAATTTAGTTTAGAATGAGGTTGGGAAATGTTAACTTGCCAGCCTTCAAGAGAAATGATCAATTTAATAAACAAATCTCAAAAACTTTTTGGTGCAATTGAATCCAAGTCACAATATTTATACATGTCTGTGGTAGCCAAAACCAACCAATTATAGTTCTGACAAGTGACAAGTATTAAATGCTGTCTAGTGACAAGTGTCAAGTTAAGTGCATTAGTGCAGTATCATCAGCTGATGGGTGACTCCATCATTGACCATAGACAATAGACCTAACCTAAAGTGGGAAATTGGGCAGAAGCCACCCAGGAATCAGACCAAAATGCCTGTGAATCTGGCCAATTTTGCCCATTCCTACAGGCTTACAGCCTTATTAGGCTTATTCTAATCTCATTAGTGAACAATAAGAAAAAGGGACACTTTATATCAGCAATATTGGAAAATCATCTGTGAAATGATTGTTTTTGCATGCAATTTTAGGAGACTTCTGCATAATATTCCAAATTGAGGCCTAAGAATGTAGAAGATTATCACGGCTTTATTGCTAAAAGCATATTCTCTCATAAGAATTTGTAAGAAAATTAAACAAAATTATTTGTTACTCAGTAATTAGAATGATGAAATACTGATTTATGGTTTAATAATCAAGAGATTATAATCCAGATAATTGATTATTATCTCAATTCTGAGTTTTGAATAATAACAGTAGTTGGTAAATATTTTTGTTGAAGATGTATAACATTAAGAAGTTTCAGAGTTCTTTGATTGTCTAGGATGTATTTAGAAAATAAATTAAAATATATATATGAAAGACTAACGGCGCAAATGGTAAGGTTTCCAGTATGTTGGATGTATCAGGATGCCATGCATCTTGTTTGAAAACAGTTGTGATGCAAATGATTGCTGCAGTATGTGGAGAGTAACTTAGTAAGGGACATGCTATCAAAATTGTTAGCAGCATTTTCTTATTAAAATTTACCCAGCGACGCATCTTGAATTTGAATCTGCTGCCAATGAATTCCAAATACTGCTGGCATCATTTTGTGCTTAAAATCCATATCTTGGCGTCGTTGCTTGCAAACTCTGCACCCTGGGGGCTGGGTCTTGGACAGTGAGGTTATGCCAGACGTCATAATCAGCCAGATCGTGCAAAGACGCAAATCACGCAATGCATGGTTGTAACTCTTAATAACTTGTGGTCAACGACTTACAGCTCAAGTACTCAAATTTCTTTTTCCAGACTTCACTTCCCAAGTCAAATATGACAAGTCTAATCACTAATGTCCCTGCGCACTCAGTGCGCAGGGAAGACTGTCGCACCGCCCACCTAGCAAACTAGGAGTAATGATGGATTTCTTCTTATTTAGTCAAAATTTGGAAGGAGCTCAGGAGACTTGTCCAAGGTAGCCCCTCAACCGGACATTGGTGTTCAGGTGTCACATGTCTGTGGGGAAAAACAACAGGGATAAGACACTGTAAAAAGCGGACTGGTTAAGAGATTGCTGCTACTAGGTAAGATAACATATGTGACTATTTGCATGAGAAGAGTTTAAAAAAACATTCGTATTCGTATATCATCCCGGATTAGTATCTACTGACATGCCCTACACTATGCCTCACATGAGATTGCGGATTCTACCGAAGGTCCAGCCTGGGCGGCACAGCCTGGAGCTTCTTCTGACCAAGTTGGTCTAAGAATATGGGACTGTGAGTTGCTACCTCACAAACAAACAAAACTCCTGTGGGCTGTCTCTGAAGGATCAAAGATTAAGGATGGATTTAAGGTGAACACGAACAGCAACAAACTTTACAAAGAGCAGTCACGACCAGCGATACACAGTCACAGAAGTCCTAAAACCTGTTCCTAAAAAGACTGCAGAGTGCAGAGAGTGTTTCCGGCTTTCCGCTCACCTCAAATTAGGCACTCAGATCAATGCCAGCAGTAAGTAAATAAGTATGATTTGAGTGTTAGTTCCCCACAAGTTTTAGTTAGTTAAATCAGGGCTATGAGAGATATCGTATTTCTCAGAGTGAATGAAGGGTGACAGACTAGGGTGTTACTTGTTAGTAGCTGTTAACAATGTAGCTACTGCATCAACTATTAAGTACTGGATAGGGCTAGGATAGGTGCCCCCGCCAGGCGCCAAGCAAGTTCTGCAGTGTGACGGGGATATTGAGCCGGGCTAGAGTATTGGTTAAATTGGCTTGCACAGGGGCATGCTGAGGGCAGACTGGGCAGTGAAGCAGCAAATGTTCTATGGTTTCAGGAGAACTGCAAGTGCAGAGTGGACTGTCAGTCTGTCACACATCTTAAAGCGGGCTAAATGGGCCCTAACACCAGCATGGCCCATGGCCCCAAGCGTAGCCTAGCCAAGGCAGTCTCTATAATAGTCTCTATTGAACGTTTATTATTATGAGCCCAAGGCCAGTAACTTTACTAACTTACTTCATGTTTTATGGTTGTGAGGAATTGACCTTTGCCTGAGTTGTTGACATTGTCCAGCCAGGATTGGTTCCAGCTAGCCTGGACCCTGTCATGCGCGAGTCTCACCAGCTCCTCCTTGACCTTGGACATTGGGGTGATGGTGGGAATACCGTGCGATATCAGAGAGAGTGGGCATCCCGGACTGCCTGATCTGCTGTCTCATTGCCAGAGATTCCTTTATGTCCAGGGATGTATTGGATGAATACCTCATGCGAGACTGTTAGGGACATAATTTTACATTGAATTTGAAATATTAGGAAAAGGTAGCATGATAACGATGGTCGATGGAGTTCCAAAACAGCTGAGTATAGTTCTCGCATTCCTCCGTCTACAATAAGTATCCGTCTTAACGGAAACCTAATTCGTCACACATCTGGTGGAGAAACCACTCTATAGTATTTTTAGAAAAATAGATTACCTGTTATAATTTGCGTGCATTATAAAATACTAAATCGACTGCAATTGGTGAGATACAGTACGATAGTAACTTTTAATATGTACTTCGTTTGACTGTAGGCTGACCCTTCAATCGTATGAAACAATACGTCTCGGACAAATTTACGGCCGGGCCCGGACCAGCAGCCGAGGTTTTTTCTAACATAGAAAAATCTAGCCAATCTACGAAAACCTCGCAGGTTAGGTCCAGTTAGGTACAGGTTCCATTTAAAACACACAAAAAAAAAACAGAAAACCCATAAAACACTATATTTAAAAAAAAACTAAAAACACTCCGGCCGTAAATTTGTCCGAGACCTTCAAACAAATAATAACAAGAATATGTTGTTTTTGAAATAATTAATATCAACAACATGCTTCTTCGTTATCATAGCGCTATAATATTTGAACCCATCATCAAGAAGTGTCTTAAAACACTCCGCAGCTATGCATCTAGAGAAATGGCGTGCATCTTACGTAAAATGTACCTTGTAAATATTCATAAACGGATGTATGATGAGGATTTTGTTAACTATTTTTCGTCGATTGTAATATGTATATTAACAAACATCGTTTAACACTTAAACTCACGATCAAACTACAATATATGACCAATGCAGAAAACACAGCAGTCACAAATCTATATGGTTATCGTTATACTGATCATATGCTTACTGTATAATTAAGACTATAATTTAAATCCCTCTTAGGATGGAAATTGTTTAGTATAATGCCTAATACCATAAATGTTCGCGTGAGCACTCAGTGACCACAACTACGGCGTCCACAACGGCAGAGCTTGGCCAGGGCAAAAATGGAAGTGTTATCATGCTGTATAGGAGTGTTATCGTCATGTTTTCAAGTGGTATGATACTAGCGCCATGATATGGAGCTGAAGATTGTTAGTATCATGCTTGGGATGAGTGTTTTTGTGTTGTGAATAATTTTTGGATTAGGCGTTCGATAACTAACATTAGAAATACGACCAGGTTATGCATTGAGCTTCATAAATCCAGGATTTACCGTCGCCAATCAGCAGTTTAGCCCGTAGCCAGAAGCGGGATTTTCTATTATGTTTGAGATTTTTGATGCTGGTAGACGAGGTACGACATTCAAGACTGACAGATGAGACTCCATAGGGTATGACTCGTTATTAAACGATATTTGGGATTGACTGAATGGCTTACGATATTCGGGATAGACAGTGGATCAAACGATATTTGGGATTGACTGGAGGGCTTATAATCTCTTACAATATTCTGCATTGACAGGAGCCAAATAAATTTGATTTAGTGGAGGGCTTTCGATATCGATTATAGAACGGGACCTTAATTAAATTTTGGTGTTTTACCCTTTTTTAGGTTGCTCGAACAGACATTTTTGTTGAGTGCTTGTATTATAATTAAAAGCTGTACTCTATATGTTGCGTTTTTAATTTCATATTATTGCGTAGTTCTGAACTTTTTCTTGCGTGGTTCTACAACTCCTGCACTTCCCATTGCGTTGTTGTGTTCACCAAGATGTTATCTCGCCCAGATTTTCAGTAGTTATCTTATCATCGAACCACGATTATCGTTGAGCATGCTCGACCACATTCTAATGAAAAAATTTATCATAACACAGGGCGAACATCGTTTAATATTTACTCATTTTCCGCATGAGTTATGAACAATGTTTTACTTCTGATTGGTTTAATGTCAATGTTAAATTAACCTTGCCGGGCATAAAATAACGTAAAAAATTGCACAGTGACCTACAAGTTTGAAAGTGAACAACGTAATATGAAAGAAGGTATACCAAAATATTCGAAAATAAATATTTAAGCATGAATGAAGATATTCTGGCTCATGAATTAAAATTCATGAGGCCTGAATGAAAGATAACCTAGACATCAATAAGAGAACACCGATGCATTGATATGATACCCCTGAACATCCATTGTTAAAATAACCGTTATGTAAATGAGAGAACACCGAGACTTGATTAAAAGAGGTTGAATGAGGGCATACCGACATTTGAATAATCAAATAAACGAAGAAATTAAAGTACAACGAGATACCGTAAACATTATAATCAAATAATATAAAGAATAACAAATAAGACCGAGATATCAATCATTTCTTCGTATCTTAATATCTGGTGGACGATAAGGACACAGCGGGACATGTTGTCGCCAGGACCTCTTGGGCTGGGTTAGTTCAGCAGGTGCTGCAGCGCACGGCTGACTGTAGGACATGGATGACGCAGCGCAGCTCGTGGAGTCCTACGACATCCTAGGGCCTGGGCGTGAGTGTATCCTTTGCTTGGATGTATAGCTTAAGGAATGTATGTGTAGCTCAGTGATTATTAGTGAAGCTTAATGCCTATGAGTGTTGCCTCGTGATCGTGTGTGTAGCCCAGTGATTATAATGTGAATCAGTGTAGTGTAGTGTAGTGTAGTTTATGATGATTTGTAGCCCGGCATTCACAACAATCCTGCGATCGTAAGTGTTGTCTTCATGTCATGGGATCGTAAGTGTTGTCTTGTGATCGTAAGTGTTGTCTTGTGATCGTCTGTTTTCTTGTGATCGTAAGTGTTGTCTTGTGATCGTAAGTGTTGTCTTATGACCGTCATTATTTTCTTGTGATCGTAAGTGTTGTCTTGTGATCGTTTAAATAAAACAAAGAACCACCTCGTATCAATTAAAACTTCATTAAAAATTTAGTTTAAAAAAAGTGGGGGGCGCGCTGCCCCACGTTGCCCTACATGTGAGGTAAATTTTATTGTAAAAAGATGTGATAAATGTTCAAAAAGCAGCGTTAATGAAACTGAATATGTAAGCAACTAAAAAGTTTATTACATTACCGACTTTACCGTCTACTTGACTGTTTATTCGTTGGTCAACTTGATCGGGCAACTCGGGCTAACCGCTCGGGAAGGGAAGCGTTAGGCGAATCCTTTGCCAAATTTAATAATCGGACAAGTTAATCAAACAGTATCACTTAATATTAAATCTATTTGTCGATTCAAATTCTTGGGAATCGACATCAAAGTTTTTGTGCGATTGTTTGAGGCTTTGAGCTCATTGAAAAGCTGTTACATCTATTTTGCAATGGTCTCCCATAAAAAGAAACTTTTCTCTTTGAAAATTCATCAATAACTGACAAAAAGCTCAGTTGCAACCAAACGTGCTCTGCGTGTGAAGTTTCATCAAATAAATCTTATTTCTAGTAAGTTTTTAGTGTCAGTCAGTGCTTTTGGGTGCATGTATTGATGATTTTTCGAGTTTGTACTTTGTTGTATTACGTTGATGTAGATTTGTATATATATCGATCGATAAGTCGGCTGACGGCACTGTGCTTGCGTTCGTGCCAACATCTCAATACGCCAACAGCTTTCGTTCAGTGTGGTCGTCGGTCGCACCGGAAATCTTGAAGAAGAAAACCTCAAGGGAAAAGCTTCATAATATTTGGCGTTATTAGTCTAATTTTTGCAGTAATTTCATATAATACCTCTTCATTCAGAAGTTTGCTTAATTTTCACTAGAATAAAATACTTCAAATTTCTGGTTAGGTATCATTTCGTGACTTCGAACTGCAATCGTTCGCTTGCAGTATTTTGGTGAATGCTCTGTTAAATGTTTACCCGAGAGCTCGGAGAAGTTGCTTTTGAACAAAGATGTCCGGTATTGCAGAAGAGAGCGAGGCCATGAGGAGCCGAGCTTACCAACTCTGCAGGGATTACCTCCTGGGGTCGTGGAAACTTATCGATCAAGACAGCATGATTCTGCGTCAGATCAGGTTAGTCCTTTTCCACGGCGTGATTCTATTCCAGATCAGGTTAGTCTTTTTTTACAGCAAAATTATGTCCCAGATCAGGTAAATCTCTTTCTACACATAGATTCTTCGCCAGATCAGGCAAGTTTCTTTCTACTGCAAGAATCTTCGCCCGATCAGGTAAGTCATTTTCTGCAGAAGTCGAAGTGCGTCGTTCACGCGAGTTCTTATCTTATCTCTACCCGATGACTACCGACCTCAACCCTTCGGTGCTTGCCAAACGGTCGCTATCACATAAAAGTATTTAGTATTTCCGACCCGTAACCTCATTTCTATGATCTCAACTTCCGGTCTTGTTAAATCTAATCTTCGTCAGTCTTGAGTGATGATCACAGTGTCCGGTTCAACAGCTGGTAATCTTACTTACGACGATCGTGACCACCTAGATACGTACCCGAAATATAGTGTTGACAAATAAGACAGTATCCAGGCAGCAGGTTTACATCGTCTTTTATGACGTCACGACAGGCGCAGCAAATCGATGAATGTTGCTCTGTGATGGAGTATTCGTCTGTTGTTGGGATGATACGCTACGACCGTTACTTCTTCCTACGGACATTAAATGAATTGCATTGTTAATTTTATTGTAGACTGTCTAGCTGTATTAAAGACGATGACGCCACTGCAGCTAAACACGATGACGCAGCTGCAGCTAAACACGATGACGCAGCTGCAGCTGAACTCGATGACGCAGCTGCAGCTAAACACGATGACGCAGCTGCAGCTAAACATGATGACGCAGCTGCAGCTAAACACGATGACGCAGCTGCAGCCAAACACGACGACGCAGCTGCAGCTAAACACGATGACGCAGCTGCAGCCAAACACGATGACGCAGCTGCAGATATGAACGATGGCGCAGCTGTAGCGTTAGAAGAGTTAGATAGTTTAGTGGCCAAATGTTTACTAGCGCTTTAGCTAATTAGCTATCTCGCGCCTAAAGTCAAGATGAACATCACCATAGAGGTGGAAGGTCTCGGTTATCGAAAGTTTCTCAAATCAAAAATAGTTCATCACCCACAAGGAGCGGAAGGTCTTAAATGTCCAGCCCGCTGAAGCTGGCTCGAAAGAAGCAGCGTTAGCATCTCGAAAAGACGAAGTGACAAGGAGGGACAGGTGAAAAGCAACAGAAACTAAGACACTCGAACAAGAAGTCGCGTACACGGAACGTCGGCCGCCCGCACGAGAGGGACAGAAGGGAAATGTAAGGAATCCTACCTACATAATAACTCAACCCCACAACTGAGACCTGCAGTCAGACACCGCGAGCTCAGCGGTGGGGCGCTCAGGAATAATCCCCCTAGGAGCGCGAAATCCCATAGGACTTCTGACGAGCACAGACACCCGTCAGAAGTCCCCCCTGAGGGGCAGCTAGAAGAGGACGCGGCTGCAGACATGAACCGTGACCCGGCTGCAGATGTATATGAACGATGCATGACGCGGCTGCAGATATATATGAACGATGCATGACGCGGCTGCAGAAATATATGAACGATGCATGACGCGGCTGCAGATGTAAACGATGGCGCAACTGCAACCATCACTTGCCCAATACCCATGCACACTCTCCTATATATCTTGTATAGACATTCGACTACAAACAATTTGTTTTCTGACGAAACTTGATGAATTTTGTTTTTATTCCGGTATCCACAAAAGAAAGTTTGTATTGTTTGTTATGTTTGCGCCCTTGTGACGCTATCGGCAGGAATGCCATGGCTATGGCTCGATGCCAGGCGCGTCGCCGCAGGCTTGGCATACTTGTCAAGGCCGCTGAGCCGTCACTTTCAGACGACGTTTTTTTTCGTTCCGTTGAAATGCACTTTTGAGACGCAGTACGTCAAAAAAATGAGTCACACAAATAACTATCTTTTTAATTCTCTGTTATTCATAGAAGTAAGCATTTCTGTTTTGATAGAATAGTTGTCTGAAATATACTGCTTTTGTCGTTGATAAAATTGAAGAAAGTTACGCTTACGACATCAGCCTTCATATCGGCACCCGGTCGCGTGCGCCGCCCGCTCCTGCGTCATCAACTGCAGCGCTTAGTGGACGTCTGTGTGTGTGTCGCCTGCCGACCTCGTCGCACGTCGCCTGCCGATGCCCTCGTCGCACGTCGCCTGCCGATGCCCTCGTCGCACGTCGCCTGCCGATGCCCTCGTCGCACGTCGCCTGCTGATGACCTCGTCGCACGTCGCCTGCCGATGCCCACGTCGCACGTCGCGTATGCAAGAGTAATCGTCTCGTTGCGCTAGCAAGAAAGATCGTCTCGTTGCTTGTTCGATGTGGATTATCTCTTTAGCTCATTCTGTTGACAGGGAAAAATTTTTGTCGGCGTCAGCAATTTTGTGCTTGCAGAATTCTACTCAAAATCGGTCGGTCGTTTCATAATCTTGAAATCGTGTAATATTGGTTATGGTCTCATTGTGCTGAAGGTTAAATGCAATCTGAGTGTGAAGGAAATGTCTGTAGTTTTGTTATGATCGAAGGGTTAAAGTGAAGCATGGCAATGTTCAGTGGTTCTTCAAGGGCTGCCTCTTGAAGTTTGACGATAAGTCAGTATGACGTGATATTATTGGTTTGTATTTGAAGCAAACTGCGTCTTACTTCAGGAGTTCAGAGTTGGAAATTTCCATCTTACATTTGGTATGCTGCGCACCTAATGCACTCGGAGGTCTAATTTATTGCTTCACTCCCATGTTTGTCCATGACCGTGATTTGCATTAATTCATAATGCATGCATATATTTAAACAAAACAAACAAGTGCGACACTCGTTCATACAGCCACGATGCATTAGTGAGAGGAAAAACAAGGGCCAGTTCAAGCGACCAGACTGCAAGTACGTCACTTGAAGGTCCCGATATTGTGACTGAAGTAATTACAGTTGTTAGTTGCTAGCTTATCTTTCGAGACTTGAAAGACGTGTGCGTGACATGACGCTGTTTGCAAGCACGTCTGCACTTGGTCGTGCACAGACTTTGGTTCTCACTCTGAATAACAAGTGGGGGACCTGTATGCTAGAACATGACTTACGTAGTAGGTCTTGTACATTGTACATTTCGTACAACTATACATAGTATACCAAGTCGAGGACGTCTTAACTCGCGTTCTTTTGGAGGTCGGTTAGGTTCAGGAAGGTTTGTTGTTACACAATATTTTCCAGGAAATCCGTACTAAACGAATTATTCTAAGTTTCTCTTTTGGGACATTGATTACTATATAGTATTCCGTTACATTGAGCATGGACAAATGTTTCGTGCTTGGTTGAATCAAAGTAGGAAAACATTCAGTTTCACGGGCGATCTTCATCTACTGACATGAAAACGCTTGGTAAGGTACGTATAGATCTCTAAAAAAATTAAGTATAAAAATCGCAAGTAAATTGGCTAATTTCTTATGAAAATAGATTTTAATTTTGGCACGACTAATTCGAGATGGAAAATTGTATTCTTAATTATTTTACTTGCTTAATGTATTGGAGCCTCATCATGTTTAGAAAAACTGCTGTTTAAATTTTATTAATCAAAGAATCCTGAATGTCTTTTGATTAAATTTTCGCATATCCTGCCAATAAATCAATAGTGTCCTGAGAGTCTCTTACACGTGACGCAGTTCCCAAGAGCTCAAGGATGTGCATGTCCAAGAAATTCATTAATATTCATTAAGCAATTCAACTCTAGAGACAGAGTTTTTAATTTCAATACTACGTACAAAAATGCATTGAGGGGAAGGTGCGCTTCACCGCTCGTCGTCTGTTCGCGTCGAGCGCCTACGAGCTGCTCAAGACCGTTGCCCATACCAACCAGACTCTTGAGTTATTTGAAGATCATAAATAATCATATATATATAAACGCTCATTTCATTCTTTTATCTATGGATATATTAACCGTCGTCAATGCTATTCGTATGCAAAGGGACCATCGGTCCCGTAAGAATAGAAAGGGTTAAAAACTTCAAAATATTGCGGTCCATTCTTTATAAACTTCATCGTTGCATTTCAATACAATCAATGCTTTTAAAAGCTATTTTGCAAATTATTTACTTCCTTACGTTTTTAAAAATCTCTGATTCGAAAAGATTTTAGATTTTTTTTACTATAAATTTAGAGAAAAAATATCTTCCCCGTCAATCATGTAGGTACTTCATAAGATTTAATTTACCCACTATTGGAAATTAAAGAGGTTTCATCAAAAAAAGTTTGATTATTCAATATCGCTCAAGTATTTATTTATTAAATTTTTTTTGGAAACCTTCAAGCTTATCCTTTCAACAGAATTAAGCATACTCAAAAGAAAGGAACGGGAACAAAATGAAACGAGAAAGAGAAACTGTGCTGAGTACCACTGATTATATCGAGAACCTGAATAATTATATCCAGATTAATTATAATAATATACCAGCGATAACAGTGTTATATTGGCTGACTGGGGACGCTTCAATAATAATGTACATGGAAATATATCCGAACAAATGATTACTCTCAAATTTGTTACTATAATTACTCAATATCCCGATGTGGCAATTGCACTACGGAAAGGTTTAGCCAATATTTTATGTTTCAACGTGTACTGAATCTTAAAGTTTCTGTGACGTGCGCAGAGGAGGTTTGTCCAACCATCTATACTACTGCGCCCTCCCCCACCCCCACACACCCATCGCTGCCGAGCCATCAGAGGTGCTGCTAAGGCTATACGGACAGGTAAGTTCTAATAACTTAATTCATTTAGTGCTCTTCGGTTGATGCTATATTTGTGTTTTGAGTTGCTTTCCTGTACCTGATGTTCTGTGGTTAGTACTCTATAGTTGATGCCTTCTTTTACTTCTTGTTAGGCTACGGTTCCATTTTTTTTAATACGATCTACTTCAAGTACGATCTAATCTTATTTTTGCATGTTGTATCAAATCAATTGTGTCCAATCCCATTTTTCAAGAAGAGTCCAAACTAAATTACCTTTGCCATCATCGAACAATGCATGTTTGGTATGCTTACTTCTTGAAATCCAATACGGCCTCATTGCTCAATACTCGCATCCACGATCTTTTTTGTGCCAAGTTTGTAGCTCGAGGGCAGAGGGTCGAAGGCTCAGTGTTCTGCAGAGTCAATGCATATCAATCTCGCGAGTCTATGTCGCCGTTCGACCTTCATGGCTATAGTTAACAATTTCTCTTACTTCCACGATAACAACAGTTTTTCTCGCCAAGAAAAACTTGTTTTCAAATGCCATCATCAATAAAATCAATGCCAGAAAAGATACGCCATCATCTACTGGTGAAACGTAGCCCAAATTCTACGTCACTTACGCAAGGTTTTACAAGTAAGTAACTGTTTCAGTTCAATTGTATTTCCAAATAGAGGCCAGCATCTCTGCGAGCTTTATGGTTGACGTGTCGTTTGTATAAAAGAAAATTAACCTGGTGGTGATTCAATGGAGACATGAAATAATTAGATCGAATGTTCGCCGAGTGTTTTATTAAAATATATAATGATGACTTTGGAGCCTATCCTCGATTCTCAAGATGCCGTAAGCGTCAATAAATGACGACAGATCTAGAAAATATTGAGATTGTTTTGATAATTTAGGGCCTAAGTTATATATCCTCTGCCGTTATGTAATTATACTTAGCCTCTCTTATGAGCTTTTTCATTGCAATGTCTCGCGAGTCCAATCCGAATCTGTACGCCAGGGTGTAGCTCCCTCCGCTGCCTGAGAGAATTCTAACCTGCTACACAGAATGAAGCTCGGGGGATGCCTAACTCGCTACAGCTGCTAGTTGTTGATGCACAAATAGCGTGTTTACCTTGTAACTTTGCGGTTAAGATAATATCGGCATATTAACTTCTTCTTGTTCGGGCGGGAACTCTTCTACCGTATCCTAAACTAGCACTGCAGACTCAGTGGAAGCAGCGGGTTCACTTATAAAATAGTAATCTAAACCAGCACTGCAGAGTGCAGACTCTGTAGATGAAGCGGGTTCACTCCTGAAACATTAATCTATGAAGAATGCATAACCCCAGAAAAGCTTTACATATGTATTAATATAAACAAATGGTTGAGCCACCCTAATTATAAAGACACCTTACTAAGATAGCCTAACGCTGGAGGTGTGGCGTGCAGATGCATGGAGAGGACGCGCTGGAGAACATGTTGGCAGAGAGCGTCATCTTCACGCTGCTGTCCGAGCGCAGGCTCGGCCCGCGGCTCTACGGTATCTTCCCTGGCGGACGACTGGAGCAGTACATTCCCGTGAGTACATTAATGTCATAGGATACCTGTGGGTACATTCCCGTGGGTACATTAATGTCATAGGATCTCTGTGGGTACATTCCCGTGAGTACATTAATGTCATAGGATCTCTGTGGGTACATTCCCGTGAGTACATTAATGTCATAGGATCCCTGTGGGTACATTCCCCTGAGTACATTAATGTCATAGGATTCCTGTGGGTACTTTCGCGCAATTGAATTCCTTTGTTAAATTCTCGCGCCTAGAATTCCTTGTATACATTACCGTGATAGAATTCCTGTGGATATATTCCCGTGAAATAATTTCAAAGCGTACATTTCTGTGGGTAAATTTTGACCGATATGGGTTCTCATGGGTACATTCCTGTTTGTGTGTTCCTAGCCTGTATCCATGTGTACTTAGTTCAGTGGGTACAGCGCAATGGTATCATTCTCATAAATCATTCTCGTTGCATCATTCTAGTTCTCATTCTGGCCACGATAGCGCGGGCCCAGTTGGATGTTGGGATGATGTCGATTTCGCTTTTCGAATAATTACGTGGACTTTGAACGTTTGTAGTTCGCACAGTTTGAGTTAGTTTGCAGAATCAGAAGTCGTTTGTACAGATACAGGTGCAAGTAGTTTGCACAGTTACCGATAATTTGCAGTTACCGTTTGTTTGCACCGTTACCGATAAATTGCACTGTTACCGTTGATTTGAACAGTTACCGTTAATTTTAACAGTTACCGTTATTTTGCACAGTTTCCGTTAATTTGCACAGGTACCGTTAAGTTGCACAGTTACCGTTAATTTGGACAGTTACAGGTAGTTTGCACAGCTAAGGGTACTTTGCACTGTTCAATCAAAGGTTATAGTCGCACTGTAACTGCAGTCTAATGTTCTTATCTAATGTAATCTCCCCAGGCGCGATCCCTGCTACGGGAGGAGCTGTGTGACGCGCACCTGCAGCGGCAGATCGCAAATAAGATCGCTCGCGTCCACGCCCTGGACGTCCCGATCAGCAAAGAAGCCACCTGGCTCTGGACGTCCATCACGAAGTGAGTGCAGCCACCTGGTTCTGGACGTCCATTACGAAGTGAGTGCAGCCACCTGGCTCTGGACGTCCATTACGAAGTGAGTGCAGCCACCTGGCTCTGGACATCCATTACGAAGTGAGTGCAGCCACCTGGCTCTGGACATCCATCACGAAGTGAGTGCAGCCACCTGGCTCTGGACATCCATCACGAAGTGAGTGCAGCCAAGGGCTCCGTGTGTGTAGGTTAGGCCAGGAAAAAAACTTTAAGCTTAAGGTCGAGAATGTTTAACCTCTGGCTGCGATCTTGCGGCGCTATGAATTCAAGTTTAGGCTGTGACTTCATGGGCTAATTATGTTTCCAGGCTTGCTTATACTCCAAAAACAATACGAACCAAAGTGTAAGGTTAGACTAAGATTGCCTCCGGCATGCATCTCATTGTTACTTTGGAGGGAATTGTGTCGTTCATCAAGTTTTACTGCGACCAGAGCCAAATGTAGTGAATGTTTATCTAATATATAAATGCATGTAAAAATTTATGATCACTTTGGCTTCATGTAAAGTAAAGACTTCCTCTGGTAGCTGTTCATAAAAATACTCATTTTCAGACGCATATTTTTAGGGGATTTATTGAAGTTCATTTTTTAATGGGACAGGAATAATCTAAGGCCTCGCGATCAAGTGGCGTCTCCCTTTATTTTGCACTGAAACCTCATGGCAGGTGGCTGAAATCCAGCGCCGACTTTCTACGCAGCAGCTCCATGGACAAAGAACTGGTGGACCAGCTGCGGGAGTTCGACGGCGTCGCAGAGCTGAATTACGTCATGGAACTGAGTGCCCAGGTCGATTCCCCCGTCGTGTTCGCCCACAACGACCTGCAGGAGGGCAACATCCTGCTGCAGAAGTCGAGCTCGTCGCGTCGCGTTGCTCTGATCGACTTCGAGTACTGCGCTTACAACTACAGGGGCTTCGACCTCGCCAACCACTTCGGTGAGCGCGTCTACGGATACAAGCTCGACCGCCCCCCATACTTCACCGTCCACGAGAAGGACTACCCCTCCACTAACGAGCAGGTCAGCATGAAAGCATTCTCCTTACAAGACATTATTTGTACTTGCTATAACTTTGCCTAATTTACCCCCTCAGGGGGGACTTCTGACGGGTGTCTGTGGTTGTCAGAAGTCCTATGGGATTTCGCGTTCCTAGGGGTATTGTTCATGAGCGCCCCACCGCTGAGCTCGCGGTGTCTGACTGCAGGTCTCAGTTGTGGGGTCAAGTTATTATGTATGTAGGATTCCTTACATTTCCCTTCTCTGTCTCTCTCGTGCGGGCGGCCGACGTCCCGTGTAAGCGACCTCTTGTTCGAGTGTCTTCGTTTCTGTTGCTTTTCACCTGTCCCTCCTTGTCACTTCGTCTCTTTGAGATGCTAACGCTGCTTCTTTCGAGCCAGCTTCAGCGGTCTGGACATCTGAGACCTTCCGCCCCTTGTGGGTGATGAATAATTGAGACCTTCCACCTCTATGGTGATGTTCATCTTGACTTTCGGTGCGAGATAGCTAAATAGCTGAAGCGTTAGTAAACATTTGGTCACTAAACTAACTAACTTGCCTAGTTTACAATTTCCAGGGAAGATTTTAATAAACATCCTACGTCTTGAATGACATTTTAGTTTAGCGTAGAAGAATGCAAGCAACTACTTTGCAATGCAAGCAACTACTTAGTAGTTGAACGTTAACCGAATCGTTTGTCTACCGAATCATTAGTCGTCGCCTAGGCTAATATTAACCTAACATTGTGGTGGTTGTGTCGCAGCTGACGTTCATCAGGCCGTACCTCGCTGCCTACCACGCGGCCAGAGGACAACAGGTGCCGCCACCAATACCGGAAACAGTCTCTCCAACAAGGTAATGGCAGTGGCCCCATGGGAACACGTGGCCCAACTGGTGGCAAGCTGGCCCTATCAGGGACAGGCTAACCCTATTAGAGACAGGCTGGCCCTATTAGAGACAGTCTGGCCCGACTTTAGGCATGTGGTATTCATGTTTTTGCCAATCGCCCATTTTCTACTCGAACATGTATTTATGACAATTTTTTTCTTAATTAGAAGTTAAGGCAAAATAACGTAGTGTTGAGACTAAGTTTAGTTTAATGTTTGCTACTTGCTCACGTCAGATCGTGCGACAATAGACTTCAAAAATGGCTCGCAGAAGCAACTACTGAAGAAGAGAGGCTACTGAAGGAGATTCAAGTTCTAAAACTAGCGGGACATCTATTCTGGCTACTCTGGAGCCTTGTTCAGGGGCACGTGTCTTCAATCACCTTCGGGTATTTGGTGAGTTATTGCGCAAAAGACCAAATAATTTGATAAAGGTCAGGAAGACTTCCGCCTCAATAGCAGTCCCAGAGCGAGGAAACGCTGCTGGCCGTAAGATTGAAGGAAGGGTAGAAAAACTGCTTGGTAGGGGCATAAATTTGGGGAATGAGACTGCCAGTGACGAGAAAAAAGAACAAAAAAGCTCCAGCCAGCGGACTGGGGGAAAATGCTTATCTGAGTATGCAAGGGGCTTGTCGATCTTGAGGTAGCCACCTGCGAGGCTCAAGCCGGAGTTCTGATTGCACATTCCAGGGAAATGAAAGGGGACCAGATGTGGGATAGATTTCAGGATTTGGTTGTTGATTGTTTTTTATGTGATTTTGATTTCCTGCTTTGAGAAGCCCCTTTCGGTGCCGGGTAGGACCTACACCTGGTGAGTCAGGGAGCTGATTTTTGAATTAAGACATTCGTTTACCTACGTAATAACGGATGAACACCTCTGGTTATCAGGTGGATCTGCAACACCTACAGACATTGCCCTTACTGGCACTTGAAGCGTCAATAACGTTTTCGATTATGTTGAGTGTTATAATAATATAATATAATATGGCGGTTGCAGTGTTTATTAGGCCGTAGGCCTGTCGCCGATTCTTAACATCGCAGAACATTCACAGCATTTGCGGTCTCGAACTCGCAAGTCGCAACTCACTGCTTCAAATTTTCTTTGCTTAATCGCCCGGCCTCCTCGCCGATTCTGACCAGAAACTGGCGCACAGAGCTGGGATCGAACCCGCGCCTCTCTGCTCCAATCTTGGTACTCTGAACTGTAACCACTGGGCCACCCTGCCCAGTTAATAATTTTTTCGTATACTACTTGTTGAGCTATTACACCTTCCTGTACCTGGAAGTGGAAGGTCATTAGCTCATTATCGAAGTGGTTAGGGAAAACTTGAGAGTTCTAGCAAAGGTTTGATCCGCTACGTCATTGTGCTCTCTAAGCACACGCTTATCTTGAAAACCACGATACCGACATCTGAACGGAATGGTATTTAATATCTGTTGTACATAATATCTTACGTATGAGATATAACAACCTTCGCTTTTAGATTATTATGTATCTTTTGATGGTGCAGGAGTACGCACGGGTGCGGATGGAGCACTACATACGGGACAAGATCGAGCTGGAGGAGGCAGTGGAGAAGGCCAATCGGACGCCTTAGTTTTACCCTCACTCTAGAAATATTACCCTAGCTCCTTATATTTCCCTACCTATTTGAATATTTCCCTGACACTATTTTAATATCGCGCAGCCACTTTGGGATGTTTTGTATAACCATAACTTAAATGTTGTTTTTTTCTTAAATTTTTCCAGACTATTTCAGCATTAACTTACATTTGTTGTAATATAGCTTCATTTATAGAACTATTTTGCTAATGACCCTTGATATACACAGCCCATGTAAATATCCCGGACCGCTTCCTAAATATCGCTTCCTTGACTGATCTGACCGAGAGTATTTATAAGGAATATTAAAGCGCCTGTATCTAATAGCAGATTATATCGTTAGAATTAGATGAACTGCTATTTTTTTACGGTGTCAAGTACATGTTGTGCATGAACGAAGATATCTCGTTGTTTTAAGTGATTAAATATTTGTGTAAGATATTAGTGGGATATGTTTAATTGTTATAATTGTCTTTTTATAAATTGTCAAATGAAAGGTTTTATTACTTTTCCAACTGGCCCAACCGCACAATGTCGACACTCTGCGGAGCGTGGTGACAGAGTGTGGTGGTGATGCGCTTTGGTAATAGTGATGGTGATAAAATTTAGGTTATTGAAGAGAGAAAAGAACTTTCAGCGTGTATTTTCAACCCTCAGTCATGTGCCTTGTAATAATGCCCCGGCGTCCTGCAGAAAATTGCTCCAATTTGCTCACATTTCCATCATTGGATCTTTATCAGTTTATTCTGTGACTGGCTTGCCCTTAACTGCTGTTTTCTGAACTGGTTTGTTGTTAGGATCGAAGTTCTTGGCCAGCGGTTGCCAACACTTGAAGTATTCGTCGTCGATGGCACAGCAGGTCTTCTCGCCCCATTCCGTCAGCCCCAATCCCAAGCTCGTCTCGAACATGAACGACTGCACAATACGATCAACAATTACTATTAACGTTGAAAAAATTATTTACCGCAGACGCTCACGATGATGTACTTTGACAAACGCCGAGGACCAATTTTAATTGTGAAAGAGGCACTTCGTTGAAAATGCGAACGCATAGCTGCGACTAGATGTCAATATCATAGAGATATGACGAGTTAAGAGGTGAAGCTCAAAGAATTGGACATGATGCACACAGGTTCACTGAACACATGAACTATGCACTTGTCATCTGACTCTTACAAACAATTTAGGCTTCATGGCTGGAGTTCTTTGTAGTGACATCACTGGACTGACCTGGGTGCCGTCAGCCACCCTCTTGGGCACCAGAGCCTCTGTGGAGGCGGCGTTGAAGCACTGGGCGTCGGGACCGTGGGGGGTCATCATGGAGTGGAGCGTCGCTCCCCCTGGCAGGAAGCCCGTCTCCTTGGCCTCGTAGTTGCCGTAGAGCAAACCCATGAACTCGGTCATGGTGTTGCCTGGCCGAGGAAAAAAGTACTCTTGGTATCTTCGGAACATAGGATCATGTAAGAATACTTCAGTTAGGGATACAATCATTTTCTAATACGCTGATTTCAAACGTTGTGCTCAGTAGTTACGGGTCAGTTGCGACTGAATATCGTCCATTTGTCTTGTTCCTCTTTCGGCTCCAAAAGTATATTTTTGATCCCTAAAATTGCTGTAACGGCAAAAGGACATGTTAGTCTAGTAAGCATTTAGAGAAAGTTCCTTATTGCAAGCGTTGCCAACTGGTGTCGTTTCATACCAGATTTCTCAAATTTTGTATTTTGGGACGGTGTCTGGTATTGCTATTTTTGATCTGGCATTTTCTGACTTATTTCAAATTAACTGCATCTCTGCAACGCGAGCTCATGCGTTTCTGTTTGGTGGTTTTGAAAGTAGATGGTGAATTGTCTATATGTACTATTATCTTAAACTGAACACAAGAAATGTCGGCTTGTGAACTCGATCAAACGATAGGAAACTTAAATATATTATACCATAGAATATACAAAAATTTACTGAGCATATTACTATAATCGTAAAATGAACACAAGCGATACCTGCTTGTGAACAAGATATTTAGTCTCCATTTGAGACTAAAAATATTATATCTTAGAATGTTAAAGCATCCTCATTTCTTTAAGCCGACCACTCTAGAGTAGAAGCATTCTTGTATTCGCCAACTCATTTACGAGTCGTCTGTCAGCTGAGATTTATTTAGTAATTATATTTGTAAGAATATTAATATAATATATAATAGTAATTATATTAGTAATAGTAATAATATTAGTAATTTGTTGATATATGATTTAATTAAATTTTTAATATGAATTAAGTCGTTATTTAAATGTGTTCCTTTTATGAATATGTATTTTTTAAGAAACCGTAATATGAGTAATAAATCTCGAAACCGTTTTTTTTTTCAATACTTTACATCACGAATATCGTATCTAAGTAATCAACCCAGGATTCTTTAGATAAAATGAAGAAAAGGTTACTGAATATATTATTATAATCTTAAACTGAACACAAGCGATATTCGATTGTCAACACGATCAACCGATAGGAGACTATACTATATTATACCTTAGAATATACAAAAATTTGTTGTGCATTTTACTTTAATCTTGAACTGAACACAAGCGATATCATCTAGTTAACGCGATCAAACAATAGGAGACTTAAATATATTATACCCTGGAATAAATGAAAAATTACTGGGCATATTATTATAGTATTGAACTGAACACAAGCAATTTCTACTTGTGAACACGCTCAAGCGACAGGACACTTAAATATATTATGCCTTAGAATATAAGAATAAGTTACTGCTCATTACTATAATCTTAAACTGAACATAAGCGATATCTTCTAGTTAACGCGATCAAACGATAGGAGACTTAAATATATTATACCCTAGAATAAACAAAAAATTACTGAGCATATTACTATGGTCTTGAACTGAACACAAGCAATTTCTGCCTGTGAACACAATCAAACGATAGAAGACTTGAATATATTATACGTAAGAATATAAAAAGTTGCTGAGCTTATTAGTATAATCTTAAACTGAACACAAGCGACATCTTCTAATTAACGCGATCAAACGATATGAGACTAAAATATATTATACCCTAGAATAAATAAAATATTACCAGGCATATTACTATAGTCTAGAACTGAACACAAGCAATTTCTGCTCGTAAACACGATCAAACAATAGCAGACTTAAATATATTATACTTTGCAATCAAGAAAAAAGTTAATGAGCTTACTACTATAATCTTAAACTGAACACAAGCGATATTGCTTGTGAACACGATCAAACGTTAGGAGACTTTAATATATTATACCCCTCAGTAAACAAAACGTTACTGAGCATATAACTATAGTCTTAAACTGAACACAAGCAATTTCTGCTTGTGAACACGATTAAACGATAGGAGACTTAAATATATTATACATTAGAGAATATACAAGAAGTTACTGAGCTTATTACTATAATCTTAAACTGAACACAAGCGATATCTTCTAGTTAACGCGATCGAACGATAGGAAACTTAGATATATTATACCCTAGAATAAAATAAATTACTGGGCTTATTAGTATAGTCGTGAACTGAACACAAGCAATTTCTGCTTGTGAACCCGATCAAGCTATAGGAGACTTAAATATATTATACCCTAGAATATAAAAAAATTACTGAGTTCATTACTATAATTTTAAACTGAACACAAGCGAAATCTTCTCGTTGACGCGATCAAACGATAGGAGACTTAAATATATTATACCCTAGAATAAACAAAAAATTACTGGGCATATTACTATAGTCTTGAACTGAACACAAGCAATTTCAGCTTGTAAACACGATCAAACTAAAGGAGACTCAAATATATTATAACCTAGAATAAATAAAAAATTACAAGGCATATTACTAAAGTCTAGAACTGAACACAAGCAATTTCTGCTTGTGAAAACGATCAAACGATAGGAGACATAAATATATTATACTTCAGAATATAGAAATAAGTTACTGAGATTATTACTAGAATTTTAAACTGAGCACAAGCGATATTGCTTGTGAACACGATCAAACGATAGGAGACTTAAATATATTATACTTTAGAATGTAGAAAAAAGTTACTGAGATTATTACCATAATCTTAAACTGAGCACAAGCGATTTTGCTTGTGAATACGATCAAACGTTAGGAGACTTTAATATATAATACCCTAGAGTAAATAAAACGTTACTGAGCATATTACTATAGTCTTAAACTGAACACAATCGATATCTGCATCAGAACGCGATAAACGATAGGAGACATAAATTTCTTATACCTTAGAATTTACTAAAAGTTACTGAGCAAATTACTATAATCTTAAAGTGAACACAAGCGATATCTGCTTGTGAACATGATCAAACGATAGGAGACTTAAATATTTTATACCTTACAATATTTTAATATTTACTAAGCATATTATTATAATTATGAACTGAACATAAGCGATATCTGATTGTGAACACGACCAGACGATTTGAGGCTTAAATATATTATACCATATATACATTATAATATACAAATATACACAAATACACTCCGACTCCGAGTCGCAGATTAGTCAGATTTACGAGTGATAACTTAGCTCAACAGTCAGAGTCTCAGAATTATATTTGCCTCAATGGCTAGCAGCTATTAAAGCCCTAGGTTGAGTGCAGATATTTTATGGTAAAACATTGAAAAGTCTGGACAATATTTATGCCTAAATCCATCTCGTTCAAAGTTTTTCGAAAAAAATGACGTCAGAGGGCGGGCTAGGACAGTTGCTAACTCTTTGAGTAATCTGGGGAGGAAGCCGTCTGGTCCACATGACTTGTTTGGATTTCCAGCGATAAGGCGTTTAGAACCTCTTCTTCTTGTATTTCAAAACTTATTAATTCAGAGCCGACTGGGCGCTCGTCAATAGCTGGAATACTGTTCAAGTCCTCTTCAGTGAATACGCTACTGAAAAAATGATTAAGTACGTTAGCCTTGCCCTCATCAGAGGATATCTTTCGTTGATCTACTTTAAAATCAGAAATACCGTCCTTCATCTTGCACTTCGAGCTAGCGTAAGAAAGAAGGCTTTCTGTTTTTTTGCATTTTTAGCAATACTTTTTTCGAGGATTTTTACTGCGGTGCGACAGCTTTCTTTAGCTTGATTTCGAGCTCTTGCGTATAGGTTATAGTCAGCATCGCTACGAGTCTGTAAATAACGCTGGTAGGCTTCCTTCTTTGTTTTCAGCTTAGCCAAAACTGTACTGTTCATCCACCGAGTTTTTCCGGCTCCACCAAGCTTAATTTTAAGTACACACGCATCAACTGCAGACATAACCGTGTCCTTGAGAAATTATTATGACTCATCCACATTCATGTCCTTAATACAGTTCGAAATATTCACTGCATTCACTGCTTCACGTACTTTATCATAGTCGCCTTTCGCAAAATTCAAACGCTCAAGCTTCCGAGGCGTCTTTTCTGTACAGCATTTAAGTCTGAAAAACAATGATTGGTGATGGCTATCTCGAAAATTTTTCATTAAATAATCAGATATATATTGTTCATCTTGAATCATAACTTGGAAACTTGTTCGAACGTGATGATTAGTTCGTGGCTGACAGTACAACTAAGTGGTAAATTATTGAGCAATATTAGAGTTCTCGCGTATATATGTTGTTATCCAGTTATCTACATTATCATCCACAAAACAGTATCCAAACAATATTCTCCTACAGTTGAAACGAAATGTGACATATGAGTAGCAATTTTTGTGCAAACATACGTAAAGGTCTTAGGCAATTGATATGAAGTGATGTTCGAGAACACAAAGAAGTACCCAAGAACCTCTGTTAACGAACGCTTCGGTTAACGACGAAAAATTTCGGTAAAAATTTGCCTCTGTTAACGAACAAAATTTCAGTTAACGAAGAACTAATGCTCCATGACCGGTCACGTTACCCAGCTTACGAGGCAAGACGCTCACTATACAAGGTCCGCCATATTTATGGCAACGGATGTTTGCTATATAAAATAAATTGGTTTCTAGGAGACTTTTCTTTTATAATGAAGCTTAATATCATCTATTAGTTCATCTATTTTATATTGCAGAAGTCTAAGGTGTCTAAATTTACTATTACTTATGGCAGTAGATAGAAATGCAATTGTAAACCATCATGAAAAGGGCGAGAGTAATTCAGTCATTGCAAAAAAGCTCCAAATTCGTCGTCAAACTGTGTAGAAGGTGGTAAAAAAATTCAAGGAAACTGGTGAAACATGCAATCGACCTGGTCAAGGAAGGAAACGAAGTGTCAAAACAAAACAGTTGGTCAAAAACACGAGGGAGAAGTTGAGGAGAGACACTCGTCGCTCAGCTGCAAAATTGGCTGCATAAGCAGGAGTCAGTCAGACATCAATGCGTAGAGTCATCAAAGATGACCTCAAAACCTCCCCTTACAAGATGCAAACAAGGCATGAACTAACAGACCGTCATGAACGAATGAGGCTCGAAAGATGCCAGCACATCCTGGATCTCATTGAGGATGGCACGCTGCCCAACTTGGTGTTCAGTGACGAGAAAAAATTTGACATTGAACAAAGCGTTAACCGTCAAAATGACAGAGATTGGAGACGGGATGGATCTGTGACAACCAGAACAGCAACACGACGTCAAAATCCCATGTCCGTGATGGTTTGGGCCGCGGTAACCGCCACTGGGAGGTCCCCACTCGTTTTTGTCCCCTCAGGAGTGAAATTGAACAGTCAGCGATACATTTCGGACATTTTGGAAGCTTTTTAGATCTGTGAACAAGGCACGAAAAGGAAAAGAATCGGCGACAGGCCACATCAGGCCTACACTTCAGCGCCGACATCACTATGTTATGTTATGTTATATACTTTTGTTCCCGATACTCGGCTGGAATAATTATTTCCAGACGACGGTACCTACCCCTCTTTTTTCGTGCAGTTTGCTGTGTTTTCTGCCCTGAAAATTATTCTACCGTGAACATTATTCTACCCTAAACATAATTTTACCCTGAATATTATTTTAGAATATTTGCTAGGCATATTTTATTCGGAATGTTATTAGTCTGGTTTTCAGATCATTGGCGCCCTATGCATAGTGACTGTGACTGAGGTAGGAGACGCTTTTTTCTGGCTCTAATTTGTAATGCAATCATAATACCTTATAGAGTTGTCGGGCTGAGAGCAAAAATTCAGGAAAAAAAGCTTCATGCTTTTCTTCAGTTAAGGATTTAGCTTGATGTTCAACAAAAAGCTGAGGAGTAGACTACATTTTAATCATTTCTTTAAAGTAGTTGAGAGTAAATGACGATCATTTTAAAGTACGCATCCGTACTTTAACATTTATTATGCATACATGCGACCTTGAGCCTCTAGTTCAATTTTTGGCCTGTAAATCTCACAAACTCAGACACAGCCTCCGCAACGACTCTCGCTGGACTGTTCCATTATTAAAGTCTATGCAATCGAGTAAGACAATCCTGAACTAAAAATTATGACTGATTACCGGCCACATATAGTAGCAAGACTCGGTGTTAGTAAAGGTTCTGCCCCTGAGTGTGGCAGCAAGACTCACGATGGTAGTAAGAGGAGGTTCTACTCCCGAGTGGCAGCAAGACTCACGATGGTAGTAAAGGTTCTGCCCCTGAGTGTGGCAGCAAGACTCACGATGGTAGTAAAGGTTCTGCCCCTGAGTGTGGCAGCAAGACTCACGATGGTAGTAAAGGTTCTGCCCCTGAGTGTGGCAGCAAGACTCACGATGGTAGTAAAGGTCCTGCCCCTGAGTGTGGCAGCAAGACTCACGATGGTAGTAAGGTGGGCGGAAGGTGTGCTCCTGGACCGCCCACCGCGGCGGGAAGATCACGAAGTCTGCGATGGCGACGCCGGGCTTGAGGCTCGGGCAGGTCAGCACAGTGAATATGGAAGGGTCCTGTCAAGACGCGACGTGTGGGGCTCAGTGTATTGTGTTAGGGTCGAGTGGTAAAACAAGTGCGTCGGTTATTATGACCATGATTATTATTATGATAATGCCTCCTAAATAGAAGATATGAAAGGGATTTTTACAATCAAACAGATTTTGGAGCGTGCTCAAAGACGTTAAATATTCCTGCAATTAGACCTTTAATTTTCGAATTCATGTGTTGAACTTGATGGTCGAGTCTATCCTCACAAATAAATCAGTTGTTCATTAATATAATACCGCGCAAGACACGACAAATCAATTGATGTATATATGTAGGTTCCTCAGTGGCAACCCTCTTAATTAAACCTGAATTGACCTCAAGATGTTGCGAGTGCGCGTGCCAGTGAGCGGCCTTCAATTTTTTGCGCTCTATTATTATTTTTAAAAACTTATAATACAGGCGTATATCTTCTTGTTCGAGATCTATTACTAAATTTTAGTTCAATACAAATACTGACATTGTGTTAGGTTAATAAATCCCAATCAGGATTTTTGTCTAGAACATTACGAGACAAACTGGCCATAGTGCTAAGTGTTGGTATAGTTTGGTGAGCCTTTCATCACTAGTATGTGTTATATTGTTATTTAAACGTGCTTTATTAGAGCGAGAACAAGTGATGAATCACATTAGAATAGATTCTTTGGTCGCACAAATCCTAAGATGGGCAGCGCAGAAGTGAGCCTGTAGTTCAAAAACGTTACCAATCAATTGAGTGAAAATGGATTTGATGTACATAGAGCACTTCACATCACTGTACACATAGAACACTACGTGTACACTACGCAGCAGAGGTCGTGTCCTGTACTCACGACATGTACTCACAGAGCAGACGACGTGTACTCAGGACGTGTACTCACGCAGTGGTCGAAGGCTGTGGCGTTGACGACCATGAAGCGGTTGAGGTCGTACTTGTAGGGGTAGTAGTTACCATGCCACGCCACCACGTCGAAGCAGGAGTGGTCCTGGCGCGCCTCGAACAGGTGGTTCTGGCGAGTGAATGGGGCCTTCAAACAGGTGGTTCTGGCGAGTGAATGTGGCCTTCAAACAGGTTGTTCTGGCGAGTGAATGTGGTCTTCAAACATGTGGTTCTGGCGAGTGAATGTGGCCTTCAAACAGGTGGTTCTGACGAGTGAATGGGGCCTTCAAACAGGTGGTTCTGGCTAGCAAATGTGGTCTTCAAAGAGGTGGTTCTGGCGAGTGAATGTCGTCAGGTCTAGTCTCTAGAAAGCTGGCAACGGAAACGAGTCAACAACTTTACAGCTCATCTTTCGCTAAATTGGAAGCATTTGTGATGATTTGGAGGCTTTCTTTCTCAAGAATATTTACGTGCTGAAATTATAATGAAGTCACAATTTTAATGATAAGAAATACCATTGGTTATGAATTCGAGTTCATCAATTAATCTGAACAAGTGATTCGGGAAATGCACTGGATTTCATGACCAAATTTAACAATATCTGAACATAACTCAAAAATTATTCGAGGCGTCCGGCAACGGCCATTATTGACTAAGCAACATGACCATATTTGTGCATAGCCTTTGGGATAATGATCTTGAAGTGAATGCAACACGGAACACTGTAAACAAATTCTTGAACTATGCATTAGTAAAGAAATAAAACCTGGTATTTCTGGATGATGGTGAAAGGCACGTCGCGGTCCTCGTACGCGGCGACGGGCGCCAGGAAATCCCGTGGGTTTGCAAGGCCGTTCGCACCTGAGATCAGAACGAGATTTTTCTACAGCGATGTTCAACAAACGCTTTCAGCAAATTTTTTAGGAACGTTCTCAATGAACGCGCAAACAAAAGTTAATAAATCACACGTTTTAATACCGGTTTATAATAATTTATATTGAAAACGAGAGTGGAATGACAGAGGGCAAGTTGCATTAACACACATCACGAGGAAGGTCGTGTGTGTATGGAGGTCTGAGTGCTCTATGGTGGATTTTAATTCTTGGTTTATTTAATCTTTTATCTGATCTAAATATAGAATTTGCAGTATGAAATTAAAAGTAGGTACAATTTAAACGTATTAAACAATCAAAATTACGAATTCAATAATTAAAAAAGTTAACGCGATAAAAAGATTTAGGGCACACAGTGCCCTAAATCACACAAAAGTGAACGAGATCACAACGATCTTTTTATAACAAAAAGTGAACGAGATAAAAAGATTTAGGCCCTAAATTATTCTCAAGCTTATGATGTCAAGCACTCGTCGGATGATGGATTCCGTCGAATGCTTTACAGCAGAACTAGGATGCCGCGGTAGAATTAGACTTTCTTGGTCGTAGTTGAAAAGAAAATGACAACAAACGCACGTCTCTCATGCCTTGTTATTCAGCTGTACTCAATTTATACACGAAATATCTAAACCTAACAAGCTTGAAGCTTCAGGAAGCATCATAACCTAGCACGCCGCTGCGACTGTGCATAGTAAAGACCATAAGATTACTTCATCTGGTGCGGAGTGTGGCCTTACGAGAGACACGGCTTGACTTGGTACATGTCTCACGTCCTCGAAGAATTGATGAAAAGTATAAATTTTTACACAAAAGTGACAAAATACTTGTAGTTGATAACGATATGTAAATTTAAAGCATGACACTGACCAATAGGACCAAGGTTGGGCAGCACGAAGTGGGCGTCGTAGACCTCCAGCACATAACCCCTGGCTGCTCCCGACACCTCAACGGCGAACCTCATGCCCTGCTGCACCACCACAATCTCCCCCACGCCCACCTTCAGGAGGCCAAACTCGGTGGTGAGATGCAGCGTCCCTTGCTGCGGAACTGGGGACACGCAAACGCATTTTAAGGTCAGCTCCTCATGGAGGTATTGCGAACATATACAGAATTAATCTCTGTAAGGATCTCATTGAACGTTAAATTGTCTTTATTTCAACAGCTAAATAGATCAGTTAACGCATAATGTTCATTAATTAGAGAGTTACAAGCTCACCAATAAGCAAATCGCCATCAGCGTTACAGAAGGCGCTGTCGACCATGGAGGTGTTGCAGAGGTAGACGTGGATGGCGACCCCGTGGCGGGACTTGGGGTCTCCGGCCCCACACACCGTGTGCAGGCCCTCCACCCACGTCGTGCGGGCACTCGGCAAGCTGAATGGCTTCCAGCGCAGCTAATCAAACATATGTAATAATTTATTAAATAATGAAATGCAACACCAAATTTATTTACGTTGTTGTGTTTGGAGCTAAAAAAACGTGGCAGCGGCCGATACTTTAATATTTCCTACTCAATTGGAATGCCGATTTGAAAGTAAAAACTTGAAGCAGGTCTTGCGTCGCTAGATTGCCAACAGCAACAACTGGTTGGGGTTGGGGCACCGCGAGTGGTGGCCTCACCTTATAAGGGTTGGGGCACCGCGAGTGGTGGCCTCACCTTATAAGGGTTGGGGCTTAAGGGTCGGGGTGCCGCGAGTGATGGCCTCACCTGATAAGGGTCGGGGTGCCGCGAGTGGTGGCCTCACCTTATAAGGGTCGGGGTGCCGCGAGTGGTGGCCTCACCTTATAAGGGTCGGGGTGCTGCGAGTGGTGGCCTCACCTGATTGGGGTTTGGGTGCCGCGAGTCGAAGTCATAGTCGAGGTTGTGTTTGCTGGAGGAGGCGACGAAGGGCTTGTGCACGACGGACGGACGGATGCGGTACAGCCACGCCCGCTTGTTCGCTTCGCGAGGAGCTGACGACAATTGTGTTTCCAGATGTTATATTTGCTATATTATCTTCAATATGTTATTTGAACAATGTTATCTCCACCACGTTATCTTAACAATTATATTTAAGAAAACATTATATACAAGTATTATTAGTAGTAGAATGGTTTGCTATTGCTTCAGCTATCAAGCGATTTCGCACCGGAGATCGAAAATAAACTTTGCCAGCGAGGAGGCAAGTTTCAAGTATTGAACAATTTCTGAATCGTTCATCTCCCACAAGGGGCGGAAGGTGCCAATTAAGTGTCCAACCCCTTGAAGCTGGCTCGTCAGAAGCAGCATTAGATGAATAGAAACGGAAACGAAAACACTCGTACAAAAGATCACTTACAATGTGCATTCCTGACCTTCACCTAAAATTTTACCAAATGTACACCGGAACAAGTAAATACCATGGATTGATCGAGAACTGCACAAATAAACGCAGTAAAGCACCTCGGTATTTAATGAGAAAATGTACAGTAACAAAACATCGAAGCGTTTTTGGGAACATGAGACAAGTGCCGAGTATTGATTTCCTTCTGAATGGCTTGCACTTGATGCTCTCAGACAGGCACTTCGTGGCAACTGCCTCAAACGTGTCTCCGGGGTAATGGGGCACAAATTCGGGTTATCGTCTCAACTGTGACATCTTCTGTTGAGTTTCAGTTATGTTCGATATACATACATCATATTGTCGAACCGTTGAGAATGATATTTTAGCTCAGCAGTAATTTGTTTATTATAATTAATAACCAACTTTAATTGTGGTATTGACTAACATTTGTCATTTGAAATTTTACGACCATTCGGCAGTTTTTATGATGCAGACCAATATGGTACCTGCGTGGTTTATTGTAACGAAGAGGCAATCCTCCTCGGACACAAGGAGTGGCCAGAATTGAGTCTTGGTATAATCTAATGAGTCGCTTACTTTTAGGTTTGGGCACAAACGTCACGCTACAGACGCTCCAATAAGTGTAGGCAATGGCTGTACGAACTCTGTACGAGGTACACATTATGGCCAGATGGCACAAGAAAGTGTTTCTTTTAAGCAATATTTCAGGTAGGGAAAAGTGTACTTATATCAACAAGAGAAATATCGTACCGGTGAAGGCAGTACCGGAGAGCTGCTCCGCGTAGAGGCCGTAGGGACAAACTTGTGGCGAATTTTGACCTTCCGGCAATGCGCCCTCCAGCGCCTCTGTTGCCAGTTCCGATCCGAACCCGCTCAGATACTGCCACAAACTTAATAGTTATTGCAACAAACTTGCTAGTTCTTGTCGCAACGTTCCAAGTTATTGTCAAAAATATGACCATCACTGTTACAAACTTGCCATGAATAGTTCACAAACTTATTAGTCACTCTCACAACCTCAGCAGCTATTGTTATAACTTTGCAAGTTATTATAAAAATGCTATCGGTACTGTTAGAAAACGTGCCATGAAAGATCACAAACTTGCCAGTTATTGCCAAAAAATGACCCTTCTTGCAACAAACATGACAGTTTTTGTCACGCACTATCCCCTCACTGAGCACTACAAACTTGTCACTCGCTCTCGGCAACTTACTAGTCACTGACACTAACTTGTCAGTCACTGTAACGAACTTGCCAGTCACTGTAACGAACTTGCCAGTCACTGTAACGAACTTGCCAGTCACTGTCAGTCTGTCACCAACTTGCCAGTCACTGTCACCAACTTGCCAGTCACTGTCACGTGTCAGCAACTTGCCAGTCAATGTCACCAACTTGCCAGTCACTGTCAGCAACTTGCCATTCACTGTCATAAACTTGCCAGTCACTGTCACCAACTTGCCAGTCACTGTCACCAACTTGCCAATCACTGTCACCTCTTTGCCGTCACTGCATGGCACCTACTACATATCCTCTTCCGTTGAGCAAAAATAAAGTAACTACAGTTGAGCAAAATGAAAACAATTCATAGGTCCCTTCTGGTCACTTATTTTCTTGCTCAGGCAAACTAACGACGAGCGAAGTCTCAAACTTAAGAAACATTCTAATATATAAAAAAAAAGAGGAAAACACCCCGTAGGAACGTGAACGTGAAGGTCCTTCAGTACTCAGGGTCTCTCACAATAAAAGATTTCGCTTACGCATAAAATCTACCATGACAAGTGAAGTAGTCTAAATACTAAATGTCTGAATAATATTATAGGATTTGATTTTATTAATCCGACGAGAAACTGTTTTTGGATGTCAAGAATAAGGGCCACGGTGGTAAGGCGGAGACTCGCTGATCAAGGTTACGGGAGGCAGCGAGCAAGTTAGGCAGCAATTATCGTTTTGAAAATGTCTCAGAAATATTGAAGGTCTGCGGCCATTTATCTTAGGATAAATATTTCTTTCCTCATCAAAGATCCAGCACTAGCTGATTAAAAAAACTAACTTCATTTGATGATATATGCCACCATATATTGACAAGAAGCTCAACTTGCGATCATCGTAATCATTGCAGAGCACGTGTCGCCTGATAAGAGGAACTCATAATGTTTATCACCGCAGCGGAGAAATGAAATGATAAAACCGAGATGCTGCCGCGAAAGTTATCAATTTGTGTTATGACTTCGCATTGGTCGATATATAATTCGAACTGTCGTTATGGAAACCGTATTAAATAGAAAAGGAAATTCAATTCCTTTTCTAGTTAAGAGGCAATAGCAAATCTATGTTTATGGTTAGGTAACAAATAGAAAATTCCATCACATAAGATAACCTAATGGAGGAATGTTCCCGGGATTCCTTTTTACACCGGCAAACATCTGATCGATAAAGACATTGACTACACACCATTTATACTGTAGGTGTTAGTCAATCATCAGCAAACATCTCGTCGCTCTTCGCGAATTAACAACGAAAAATTTTACGCAGTGTACCTTCTCCACTAGACGGATATAATTCTTTAGGCTATAAAGAAATCGATTACAATAAAGGAACTTTGACTTACCTTGAGCTCGTGCTTGTCCATGTTTCAGGTGGCAGCGCTGCAGACACACTGAAGACTGAAGTGTGTCGGTACAGCACACCCAAGCATGCGTGCTTCACAGCACCGTCGCCAAGTGGGTAGCGCACTAACACAGGCCTCGGGCATGCTAAACTGGTTATTCTTTTCCAAGGGCTTCATCAAGATACTACGCAGTCCTGCCTTAAAGGTAGGCTTACCGAATCATAACTCCCGAGATCTGCACCTTGTACACCAAGGTCGCACCGCTTTATTAGACGCGCATGGCTCCATCTAGTCGAAGATTATGATGCAAATATCAGCAGCCACTCATGATCGTCTGAGTCGCGTTGGCTGGTCACTCGCCAGAAAGTAGCCGCTTATTCGTGAGCTAACATTTGCTGGAGGCAATGCACCTCGTGAACTCTATCACAAACAAAATATTTCTCTTTATCAAATATTTAATGTAACCTGTGAATATATATTATTGTAGGAAGATATCAAAATTATCGTAATTCCAGAAGCAACTTGGAAGCCACTCTCTGAAAATCGGTTGCAATTGTTGGTAGTTGTTGATCGAAATTCATCGACACATTCACTCATTGAATTTCTTTGATAAATTTCAGTCGTAATTTATGATTTCCTCAATAGAAAATTATTGAGGAGGATAAATTCTCGTCATATTCCAACAGCAGCTTGAATTATTTTAAAGAAAATTGCCTCTTGTCGAGATTTTTTTACGAGGTTCGCAGCCTTGCTTCAAAAACAGGAACAGGTTTAAAAAAAAAACATGTGGAAGCCAGCCATAATTTTGGTCGGGCTGGTGTGGATCCATCCAATGTTGTGTTTGTCAAAGTTTGCTCGTGTGTTGCCAGTGCAAGGGGTTGGAGTCGTATATAAACTGGACCTGAGAAATTTTTTTACAGTCTGAACAGCAAGGCATTGCAAAGTTTGCTAATAACTAGCGAACAGTAAAACCCTTGAAATATATCATAATCAACGTTTACTTTACTTCAGAACTTTTCAAATCTTTGATGAAAATCGCATTTATATAAATATATTTCATCATGCATTTAAAATCAGCCACGATATATTCATAACCATCATTCATAGCGCAAACTTCCGCTCATAACTTCGTATCTCTAAATTTCGGAAATTTCAATCCTCAAATGCGCGTACGAGAATATTAACAAAGTTCAGGTTACTTTAGTAGATTTCAAAATCTTAGATAAAATCGCCGATAGTACATGTAATTAAATAATCTTATAGAATATAGACAGAACTGAACGGAATTGACGTAAAGATCCAAGTGATCAAGCACCTCTTCAAGGCGATTAAACTTTAGCCACCACTTGACATGTTCCTGGCAAACATTTTGTTATGTTCGAGTACGTAGCTTGAAATTATTTTTAGAGACAACACTTCTAAAGAGACCAGTGTCTCCGATGTTACACACGTACAATGAATTTCTAATTGCATTTATAAATATTTAAAAATATTAATTTTTTCATTTTTAAATTACAAAAAATTGTTTTTATTGTTTAAAATTATTTATTCTGTCAATTCATTCAAGCATTGTCTTCGACTTTACGCAGGCGTGCTAAATTTCAAATCGATAGGACTGGTAGAAGTGTTCTAAATATCGTGTATAAGATTTGTAAGAGACAAACAAACAAAGCAACAAGAAGTGAAGTTAAAGAGAAGTGTTGTAAAAAAGTTCAAGCCTTTGGAATTTTACTCGAAAGGTTTATATATATATATATCATTTCATGTATGAAAAATATTTCTGATGGATAGTAGCGACTTGTATTATTAGCAACTCGTGTCGGTTGCGATAGTGATATTGCCATATAGTGATGGCCACTATCTGCACGCACACAACTGTGATCACAATGGGGAATTGAGGTCGCGTGTAGAAAATGTACGAGTAGCAAACCATTCCGAGAGTTATATTTTTAATTATTCACATCATCTGAAAATAGTATACAAGATTTTAGAGAGAACAAAATCGACTGTTTCCCCAGAGTGGGCAACTCATGACTCGAGTTATTGTTTTACTTCCAATACTGGTCCCTGAACCATCTATTGTTTTCGATTATCACGCGGAAGTTTTTCCCACATCAGATTCAAGGAGCGTCGTGCTAAAGCATTAATAATATATCGGCCATCAACTCTCGGTAATCTGCTATAAGTGAATATAAGAACGCTGAACGCCTTGCCATCAATAGCATTGACGTTATTCATCGTGACAAGGTGGCCCAGTGGTTAAAGTTCAGAGTACCAAGATTGGCGCAGAGAGGCGCGGGTTCGATCCCAGCTCTGTGCGCCAGTTTCTGGTCAGAATCGGCAAGGAGGCTGGGCGGTTAAACACAGCAGAATTGTAGCAGTGAGTTGCGAGTTCGAGACCGCAAAATGCTGTGAATGTTCTGCGATGTTAAGAATCGGCGACAGGCCTACGGCCTAATAACGCTGAAACCGCTATTATTATTAAACACAGCACTACCTATTAGAAATCGATAGCTGTTCCTCAGGGGTTCCTAAAAGACTTACGATTTCTAACTATAACACTAAAAAAAAACATTATCAAGGTCAAGAAAATAGATATCAGGCAAAATACATTTATAGAAAAAAATCCTTTCCTATAAATCATCATCGGATGCTTCGCCTGCTTCTTCAATGATTTCTCGCTCCATTTCTTGTTCATCTTCGGCGTCAGTCCAGCCATCCTCATCGTCCTCCTCCTCCTGGGAGGCGTCGTAACCCAGCTCAGCAAGGAGGTCAGAGATGTGCTCGACCAGCTCCGGGTCATCGCATGGAAACTGAGACTCGCACTGCAAAAGTCACAGCGAGAGATTATCTTTAAACCAAATACCCAACACAGATATAAACATAATCTTAGGTTAACCAGCCACTTGCACTGAATTAAATTACATGCTTTACATTTTAATTGCAACAATTGAATATTAAATAGTGTAAATATCTCGAATACGACAGAATGACTAGGCTTTAGAGTTCAGAGCGAGATGGTGATGGATGACGTACAATCATGACACAAGCCTATCCTTAATACCGCGCTTTTATTGGCGTGTTCAAATTCACTTTGATATTTCTTGATGAAAACTATAAGCTGAAATATAGATAAACGTTGAACCAATTTGCATGACCTTTTCAAGCAGTACAGCCCAAGCCTATTCTCATGGCATAGCACAATATAGTGATGTCGGCGCTGAAGAATAAGCCTGATGTGGCCTGCGCCGATTCTTGTACTTTTCGTGATTTTTCCACAGGAGATCTAAAATCAGGTCTTTCGACCGGATCTTTTCAAAACTGACGTTTGTATGGTGCTAGGCATTTCAAGTCTGAACATATATTTATCCGTAGCTTTGTCTAGTCTGTTCTTGAACGAGTTTATACTCGGAGCGTCAACGATGTGATCGGAGAAACTGTTCCATATGTCGGTGATTCGAAGCGAGAAGAAATGTTGTCGCGTGGATGAGTTGCAACACATTTTTCTAGTTTATAGCCGTAGCCCTTGGTTCTTGTTTCAAATTCTAGTAATCTTTCTGGGACAATGTATAAACCATGAAAATACTTGTATACTTCAATGAGGTCCCCTCGCAGACGTCGATATGGGAACCTTATAGACCTTGGAACCTTATAAATCTTCAATCTTTCTTCATAGGATTCGCCCTTCAAGCCTGGAATAATCCTTGTTGCATGTCTTCGAACACTCTCGACTAAATTTCTGTCCTTTTCAAGTTTCGGTGACCACACGACGTTTCCAAACTCTAGGTCCGGGCGCACAACAGCAACAAACAACAGCTTCATCGTTTCTGCATTTAGGCTAGGATCTCGTAAGAGCGTCTGATCAGTCCTAGAAGTTTGTTGGATTTATTAGCTTGTGTTTCAAATATGCCTAGAAAATTTCAGCTCCTTGTCGACATAAACTCCCAAATATTTTTTCACACTAGACTTTTCAATCATTACTCTCTCGTTGCAACCATGTCATCCACACTGTAATCTTGCTGTTCATAGTTCTTCCCGAGATGAAGTACTTTACACTTGTCAGCATTAAAACGCAGCTGCCACGTATCAGCCCAGTTAACTTAACTGTCAAGATTATCTTGCAATTGAACTTTATTTGACGCATTCTTCACTGTATTATAAACTTTTGTGTCAACAGGCCCAAGAACGCTTCCTTGTGACACGTCACTTCACATTGATGCCCAGTCTGACACGGTTCCGTTAAAACAGACACGTTGTCGTCTACCAACTAGAAAATCTCTGATCCATTTGAGTACGTTTCCCTCTATACCCAAAGACTTCACTTTACGCAACAGCCGCTCATACGGAACACTGTCAAATGCCTTGGCAAAATCGAGGTACACTGCATCCACTGGCTCCCTTTCGTCCAGCAGGCGAGTCCAATCGTTCAACGTAGACAAGAGATTAGTGGTGCAGGATCTACCAGTAATAAAGCCATGTTGACAGTCTGATAGGAGATGGTGAACAGTCAAGTGATCGATAATCCTATCCCTCACAACAGATTCCATTACCTTACAAACAACACTTGTCAGACTGACAGGGCGGTAGTTACCGGGGCTACTTTTGTCACAATTTTTGAGCAATGGTGTTACTTGAGCTTCTTTCCAGTCGGACGGCAAAGTTCCTTCGTTCAAGGTTTTTGAAAGAATACTGTCAATGGGCCGGCCAGAACGATTGATAATTTTTTGAGCAATCTGGGATGGAAGCCGTCTGGTCCACATGACTTGTAGAGATTTAGATTTTCCAGGCGCCTGAGAACCTCTTCTTGAGGTGTTTCAAAACCTGTTAACTTTGAGCAGACTGGGCGCTCCTCAATATCTGGAATACTGTTCAAGTCCTCATCTGTGAACACACTGCTGAAGAACTGATAAAAAACGTTAGTCTTGCCCTCATCAGAGGATATCTTTCATTGGTCTATTTTCAAATCAGAAATACCGTCGTTCGTCTTACAGTTCAAAATAGCGTACAAAAAGGCTTTCGGGTTCTTTTGTGCATTTTTGGTAATATTTTCTTTCAAAGTTTTTCACTGCGATGCGGCAGACTTTTTTAGCTTGATTTCAAGCTCTTGCATACAGGTTATAATCAGCATCGGTGCGAGTTCCATCTCTATTATTGATGTAATTCAATGACAACATGTTACAGCCTACATCCAGGCAGCGCCTTCACCAAAACTACCCACTTCCACCCAAGTTGCTTGTCCGTTTCAACAGAAAAACGTTACCATTGTACTCAGCTAAAGCCTGATACACCAAAACGTAAAGAAAGCACACTCTACGCCAAAATAGGCCCTTTTTAGCGCATTTTCTCATTTATGGAAAAAAGGTGCTATTGTGCTCGCCATGTCCGTCTGTCTATCAGTCCGTCCGTGACTTCACGTTTTCGTCGACGAAAAAATGCGCTCTATGTCATTCACTGCAGTAAGTACTGGGTTATATTTTTTCCAATAGGACCAGTTCACATAATTAACTCAATTTCACATTTCAAAAGTTAAAGAACCGACCTGGCATTTTGACCTTAGATAGCGTGTCTATAAGATCGTCATTTTGCTTCATATTGTGATGACGCCAAAGAACATAAATTGATCACAAACAACTTTAATGCTTTTCAATTTTGATCACCTGTAGGCTTGTTAGGGTATTCACAGTACCCACATCAGAAGTGGGAATATTTGTGAGGGTTGTAGGTTGAAAGCAATTTTACAGATTAATAAGCATTACATTTCTAGTTACTGAACAAACCGTCTTAGCATTTTTAAGGTGAAGCAGAGCATCACTGTGATGTTCTTGCCCTTGTAAGTAGGAATTCCAGCCGGACAGATAGTGCACCTCTACAACCTGTTATGGGAAAAAAACTATTAGAAGACTTTTCTTTCTTCAAGATTTTTTAGCTTCACCTATTTTTCAGATGTTCAAGCAATTGCATAATTCGTGTCTATTGCTTCCATCAGAAGAGAAAATAACAAACAGATTTTCATTGCCTTTCCATTTTAATTTTGGGCCTTTAAGATTTCATCCAATCAATTATATATCATAGTAAATATGCTTGCGTTTTTTAAGCTTAGCGCCATAAATACATAAAGGCGCATTCCAGGAATGCTCATGAAGTGGGACATTATTTTAGCAGGCAATTGCAGCTCAGGGAGTTTGAAGCACTACATCATCAAGCTTAAAAATGAGCCTTGAATTGTGAAATAAAAATAGGATTCAATCCGCAATGTATATGGTAATTTGTTATTGCGTTATTGTTTATATGGTAATTTATAGCATGATTAGTGTATGGAAGTTTATATTAAAGACATCACTGGCAAGAAAACGAGATTAACCATTGAAATTCACTTGTGTGCTCAAGGGGGACTTATTTTTTTCAAAATTTCCAGAACCTAAAACAAAACAAAAGGTCTTGTGCATGCAAAAGTGAATGGGAGGTGAAGGGTTCATGAGTCGTCAGTGGGAGGCACTTCTTGCTGTTCAGTCACTGTGGTCAGAGCGCCATGGTTCAACGGTTGTAGTTTCATAGATAGTTGTAATGACCTCAAGGAGGAAATTCCTAAGCCTACAATGATCAGTCTAACAACCAAGTGTTAAAATCTTAATTATATTCAAGTCATCTGTAGAAGCAGGACAGACCTATACACAGCAACAAAAATACTAAGTTGAAAATGAACATATTAATGAAACATGAAGATTAAATTGTTTCAGGATTTGTTCTACAACATATTTCAGAATGATAATTTCATTTAATATGAACAACTTAAGAATACATTTTATGAACTAAATAACTGTTAAACCTGTAAATTTTAAGAAAATTCAAAACTCCTTTTTTATTTCCATTGCAGTCTCAAAAAGCCTAAATCACAAAAAGATGATCAAGATAAAAAAATTCTAATAAACTTTCATGACAAAACAAAGCCTACCTGATCACTCTCATCCAGTAAGCTATCAAGGATGCTCTGTGCATCTTCATGCATTTCTAGCTCAATAAAAAGTTTAGCAGCAGCTAGGCGAAGAGGAGCCGGCAACTCAGAAGCTTTGGATCCATCCTCCTGGAACTCCACAGTCCACAGAGGACGGCTTTCTTCAAGGACTGTCTTGGCTTGCACCACTTCACCAATAATGTTGAGGTAGCGTGCCTGGAACAAGGATGAACTCATTCACAAGGAACCCTTGAATAACTATTTGGCATATTAAAAATTTTAACATGAATAATGAACTCAAAACTTGGGTTATTGACATTTGACAATGTATTTAGTTACATTGCATACTTATTTGAAGGCAATTTTTAAAAGTTGCCATTAAGGAGCTTACATACATTAATTTAACTATCTGAAAACAGCACCCAAGCTGGATAAGCAAGAACAGAATATCCACTGTAATTGCTTCAGGTAATGTCTTTCATTATTCTTCTAATTAAGAATTAATTCTTCTTCTTTAATTATTCTAATTGTTGTCTTTCATTATTCTTGAATTAAACTGCAGCCCAATGCATCTTATACCTATATAAAATATTCAAAAGCCCACAAAAAATTAATTAAAAACACTTGACACAATAGAGTAAACTAATCTAACAGTGAAAACTATATATGCACATGAAATTCACCACAATAAATTTCTTATAAATAAATGATTATTTGAATAAAAAAAGGATGTACCTTAGTAATATGTGCTTCAGCATTAGTAGGATCATGTTCCAGTGCATTGTCTAAGGCTTTCTTACAAGCATCTTCTGCATCAGCCTCATCACAAAGATCTGTGAAAAAAAGTTCTGCCACAGAGCAATACACGGTGCTGAGTTCTCTTTCTGGACTTTCATCTGATCCCTTGTTCATGTTGTCTCCTTCCATAGCATTGGAGCGTTGCTCATCAATATCCATTGCAGCCTCCACAGCAGAGGAGGAAGCGTTACTGCAAGATTGTGATGACCTTGCAGTAAATTCACCCCCATTTTTAACTCTTATTTTTCCTAATAAAATCTGAATGGCAGATTGATAACACTCAAGAGATTCTTTTCCATCAACAATTTGAGCTTTGGACAAATATAACCTGTGGTTACGACCAGGCTGCAAGTCAATAGCTTTGTTGAGATGTTTTAATGCAGTCTCAGAGTCGCCTATCTCAAGAGCAATTGTAGATGACAGCTCCAAAGCTTCAATATTTTGGGGGTTTTTAGATAACAATTTTATAGATATTTTTAATGCTTTCTCAAAATCTGAAGATTCCAAATACTTGTTGGCCTTAGCAATAAGTCTTTTAAATGTAGCAGAGTCCATTTTGAGTTTAACGAGTTACAGGTGACAAATATTATAGACAAGATTAATTTCTACAGATACCTGAAAAAATGACATATAACTGCAATTATTCATATTATTATAATTGATTAACAAAAAAATTGGAAATCGATTCAAAGAAATGAAATTACAAACCAAATATCCAGAAAATGAGGTAAAAAATATTTCTGAGCTGCTACAGAAGAATGAACAGTGGAAATCCTAAGACAAAACGAATCAACACAGTACCATCAAATTGAGACTGGACATAACAGGGCAACTTGAGTAAGTTCAAAAGATATTTAAATAAAAGACAGTAAATCTTTGAAAACATGCATCACTCAAACAAATTACAATGGCGCAAACAACAAACATAATTAACACTTACCCAAGGGGTTAGTTACAAAGACTTAAGTATCCCCCATTAGACAGCACCACATTTAAAACATGTTAAGGGGAGAGCCTACCTTTAAACAAATTAACAAAAAAATTGTTATTAACTGGCCAATCTTTCTGTAGCTCCCTACACATGTGCAAAACACTACCTAATAGAAGCACATTTGATTTATACGAGTTTATACAGAAAATGAAGGAAAACGTGACAAGTTAAGGGGAATAAACTGGAATAACAAACACAGTACACATATTCTCTGGAAGACAATCTCATCAATTTCAAATAAAATACCATGCCAAGAACCAAGCAAAACTGTACAATTCACAAACACAACAGCATACACCGACAAAGAGAAGGCAACACAATTCAACAAGTAGTTCATAAACACCAAACCGCACCAAACCTCACACAATAACAGGATAACAGATAGAAGAATTAAATCACTAAAGCCTTAAAGGGCAACCCAATAAATATAACAACAGCCATGACCACACTCGCAATAAAAAACAGTAAAAATAACAAATCAACTGGACCAGACCACGTCAATATACTGCATCTCAAACACCTAGGCCCCACAGCAATTACATACCTTACTCAAATTTACAATATTACAATAAACTCCAATACAATACCCCATACCTGGACGCTAGCCAAGATAATTCCAATACCTAAACCTGGCAAAGACACTAACATGGGGTCATCCAATAGACCAGGCCCCAGGGGTCTCCAAACTCTTCAATGTGCAGGCCACATTATATATTTCCCATATATACGTGGGCCAAAGTCATAAAAAAAATCAGTGCCAGTAATTTTATTTACTCAAATATTAAAGAATAAACATAGAAATATTAAAACATATCTTTTTGGAAAAAATCAGGGTAAACTAAATAAAAGCCTGTCTTGATGCCTGTCAAATGATGCTGTCATTTTGATTTAAAAAATTCATTAAAATCCGGTTCCAGATTAGATGAGCCAATTGTACCAATTGATTTCAAGATATCGTCAGACATAGTTGCTTGACATTTAGATTTCACACACTTCATTTTGGGAAATATTTGTTTACACAAGTACCTATGTTGAAGACGGCCACAGCTGCACGCTTGGCTCTATTGCTAGAGATGCTCTCACTTGACAGATCAGTTTCACGGTCCCTGCGCTTGCATCTACCCGCAACAGCAACAGGAGTGGCCTCAATGATGCTATCTAGATCAGAGTCCTCAATAACGAAACCATCAATAGCAATATCTTCCTCCAACCTCCATCATTGCTGCACACTCAGCTAAGCTAACTCGCCCACCTCCACACTCCACAGTAGCAGTACTAGAGGGCAGAGGCTGCTGAGCCAGAGCCTGCTGCTGGTGCTGGGGGACCAAACCCAGACCCAGCAAGACAGCCTGTATGGGCTGTATCTCCCATGCAAGACTATGATCAAGACGGAGGACGATTTCTTGTAATGACGAATATACCTTACCTACAGAAATGGAGTAGACAAACCAGAAAAAAGGAAAAAAAAAACAAGGCGGACTGGCAAACCTCTGACTCTGAGGGAGCAAGCCAGTCGGGTTAAAGCAGAAACAAATCAAATAATAAAGGTTGTGAAATGTTAATACTTATAGAATCTGAAGCAAAAATTTACCGGTTACTTTACTTTAGGTTTAGGGAATAGGGATCGCAATTCACACACGTGCTTTCACGACGAACGCAACTGACTTTCTCCAGAGCACAATCGTAACTTCGTAAGATGTTTACCGTATGAACGCCGCTGACTCTCATCACAGTTCAAACGAGACTCCTGATTGTATTGATTTACCAGTGCCAACTCCTACAGACATCCTACAGAGCTCCTTAATCATGTCTCCCACTTGAGTTCCCTGCAGTCCTTCGGCGACTTCACTATCAAATACGTCTGCTAACTCCGTAAGCCCCGGTGAATTAGAATCCATGTTCTTATCCTACCCCGCGTATTTCTTATGAAGTTAAACAAATAATCTTATTTCCCAAAAATCAATTTTTAATACTATTTACAATGATTTATACTCACGATTTCCTTATATGAAATTATTTCACGCAACGAAACACACCATATGTCTTACCAATTTGACGGTTCTCCCTTACCCTTAGCTTTCATTAATTCGTGGCGTCGCCGCACGGGCGACATTCAAAAATATAACTTGTATAAGCCTTGGGAGGTTAGTGCTAATGCTTTTTCGCTCACGTGTTCGTATTGTGGTCACTGAATACGCAAAAAAAATTTTGAGCCGTAACTAAGCTATTGGCAGCGGGCGCCATACTCTGTGGCAGATTTAAGTTGACACTCTACGTAGGGCTCAATTTTCATGAACTCGCCGGCTTGCCTTCCCATTATCTCCCTGATATTTTTTTCTTCCCTCGGCTTCCCTTCCCATGATCTCCCTGATATTTTTTCTTCCCTTTCTACTGATACATATGTTGTGACAAAATTTGTGATTAATCATCTGTTACCAAACAAATATAAGGAAAATCTCACAAATTATTGACGAAATTGATTTTGATTTGCAAAATTAACAGCTACATATATTTTTACTACTTAATGGGAAATAAATGTCAACTGATAAACAACGTGACAGTTTTATATCAGTAACTCGACTTGACATTACATTTTTTCATTGGTAGCTATTATATTTTGAACTTGACATAAAACCGACCACTTACTCACCGTGCAAATAGTTTTCAAATTGCCTAAGATTATGTACAAATACTTACATATACAATATATACCAACTGATTATTTAACTTATTTCAAAAAACAGTGTACATGTAAATGTTATACGTTAATCTTACAGTCAAGGTAATGAAATAGATTATTTTTTAATTATAGAACATACGTTGTTTACAATTTGTGGCAAAAAGTCTGTACCCGGAAATTTTTGAAGGAATTTTAGTCTACGCGAAGTGCGAGAATATAATAAATATATAATTCGTAATAGAGGGTTGCTTAAATTTCTAACAGACTTTCTGAGGTTAGGGAGAATAAATCTAGATTTTGGGGCAAGATTTTGTTCCATCGATTTCTTGGAGAGCAGCTGTTGACAATTTTCATCAAATTGCGAGGATTTGAGAAGTGAAGAGACACAATTCATTAATAACGATCTAATACCGACAATTTGGTAAAATTTTGTCCCGAAGTCGTACATGCTCTCCAGTCAGACAGGGTTTTAATACCCCATTTACATTTATATGTTACTTAAAGTCATCATATTAAGGTGACACACAGAATTGAATCGACTATTACTACATAGAAATTATATGATAACAAACATGCCTCATCGCAGCTGGTTAACTCCTTTTCACGCTTAATTCCTTCTGCATTTATTTGATTCACAGAAATTCTTTTGCTCTCTCACAGATTATTTCATAACCACAGCCTCCATTATTCACATTTATAACCCCCGTCACCATTATTTGCATTCATAATTAATTTTTATCACTTTCAAATAATTTTATCACAATTATTTTGTCAAAGGACTTTATTCAGTCCAGCAGCTATCTCAACCAATCGTCAGTTATGGAAAGATCGGGTTCCAAAGGCCGGATCCCTTGTGAATCAAGTCACGAAAAATTCAAGAATCGGCAACAGGCCATGGGCCTATTTCTTCAGTGCTGACTCTTCTTCTATTCTATTCTTTTGTGATAATCGTAATGACTTGCCGTTGTCCGAGAATCTGTGCTGTCAACCTACGATACTATATATCGTTAAAGTAAAGACTGCTACGTCGCCATCTTGCGTAAGGAAAGCTAAACATCTTAGAGGGAGATGTTCTATAAGAAGTCGATTATAACTTGTAGTCATGTTGTCAAAAAGTTAAACTCTTTATTAATATGATTTTATTAGGTGATAATACTTCTCATTGTATTTGATAATGCTTAGTCAATGTTCATTTCTCTAGTGTATTGACGAACTGGTAAGGACTCACGCGCTCGCAAGTTAATTATCCTCGAGAGTTATTCTATCTTATATAGACTTTCTCTTATCATTATTTGACCAAAGGATTAAATTATGATTCTATTTTATTGTGATATACTATGATATCTATTGTTTTTGCATATAGACGCTTTTATTAGCCTATTTCTTCTACATTGTAGACGGGTGTTGAGGCAAGCTCATTTTAGCTAAGTTACCCATCGCGGAAAAGTCGTGTGTGCTCAGTGGTACTGGGTTGGGGTGCACATGTTTCTACATGAATCTCTAGAGCCAGATATGGGCTTTAAAGACCTTATTCTACCGTAGTTCTAAAGTTTACTCGGAAAGAGTTGTAGTAACTGACTAATAATGGCGTAGGTGGAGTTCTTGGATAGTCCCAGATGCTGGCAGCGCTCTGGGACGGCTAGTTCCCGTGCCGATTACTTCTCGTGTTGTGGGGGCTTATAACCTCTTCACTCGAGTATATATTACAGCGTCATATATATATGACGAGTATACATATATGTATACTGTCAATGGGCCAGCCAGAACGGTTGCTAATTCTTTGAGCAATCTGGGATGGAAGCCATCTGGTCCACATGACTTGTTGGGATTTAGAGCTACCAGGCGCTTGAGAACCTTTTCTTCGTGTATTTCAAAACCTGTTAAATTCGAGCCGACTGGGCGCTCCTCAATATCTGGAATACTGTTCAAGTCCTCATCTGTTAAACACACAGCTGAAGAATAGGATTAAGAATGTTAGCCTTGCCCTCATCAGAGGAAAACTCTCGTTGGTCTACTTTCAAGTCAGATATACCGTCGTTTGTCTTGCACTTCGAACTAGCGTACGAAAAGAAGGCTTTCGGATTCTGTTTTGCATTTTTAGCAATATTTTTTTCGAAGTTTTTCACTGCAGTGTGACAGACTTCTTTAGCTTGATTTCGAGCTCTTGCATACAGGTTATAATCAGAATCGCTGCGAGTTCGTAAATAACACTTGTAGGCTTCTTTCTTGGTCTTTAGCTGAACTTTAACTGTACTGTTCATCCACTGGGATTGAAACTATCGTCAGTCATGAAAATATCCGGTCAAATGAAACGATATTAGATCTTCTGTGAACAAGGCACGAAAAGGAAAAGAATCGGCGACAGGCCACATCAGGCCTACACTGCAGCGCCGAGATCACTATGTTATGTTATGTTAAGTCAGATATACCGTCGTTTGTCTTGCACTTCGAACTAGCGTACAAAAAGAACGCTTTCGGATTCTTTTTTGCATTTTAGCAATATTTTTTTCTAAGTTTTTCACTGCAATGCAACAGACTTCTTTAGCTTAATTTCGAGCTCTTGCATACAGGTTATAATCAGAATCGCTGCGAGTTTGTAAATAACCAAGTACGCTTCTTTCTTGGTCTTTAGCTGAACTTTAACTGTACTGTTCATCCACTGGGACTTTTTGACTCCTCCAAGCGTAATCCTATAGGTACACAGGTATCAACTGCTGACATAACCGCGTCTTTGAAAAAATGACCAGTGGATCATGTAACACACAGTGGAAATAATTGCACGGGTATTATTATAATAATTACAATATACATATTGTTTTTTTCCATAACTATCCATAATAGGATTGACATTTTTGTAGTTAAGTTTGAATGTAATATTAATGAGGACATCGTCAGTGCAGGTAATCAAAGCACCCAAATAACTTCTCTATTAAAAATTTTATTAAATAACAAGAAACTATAGTAAAAAATGCTAAATTCTTTCATTGGTACCGGTACGGTTCTTCAAATTGGAATGAGGGCAGTTATTGTCATCAAAATTTGCACAAACAATTTATGCTAAATTTATGTACTTAGAAGCAATATTGAAAAAATAGTGCGAAGGTTTCGATATCTTTAGAATAAAGTATTTTTTAGGAAAAACAATAAAGGAAAATTTGTAAAGTGGATGTTCGCTCTCCTTTGCACGAGTAACCAATGTTTTACTCTCACCAATTCTAGACATTGCCTAATTTTCACAACTAGCGGGGTTCAAGCCCGTGACTACCTGTTCCGATCTTCGTGACCTTAACCACTCGACCACAGCATGTGTGGCCGCGGAGAATACAGCAAGTTTGGTTGCAATGGATACAGCAAGTTTGGCTGCGAAGGATACATCAAGTTTGGCTGCGAAGGATACAGCAAGTTTGGTTGCAAAGGATACAGCAAGTTTGGTTGCAAATGATACAGCAAGTTTGGTTGCGAAGGATACAGCAAGTTTGGTTGCGAAGGATACAGCAAGTTTGGTTGCAAAGGATACAGCAAGTTTGGTTGCGAAGGGCACAGCAAGCTTGGTTGCAAAGGGTACAGCAAGTTTGGCTGCGAAGGATACAGCAAGTCTGGTTGCAAAGGATACAGCAAGTTTGGTTGCGAAGGGTACAGCATGAACATTTTCTGTCGATTAGTTCGATCTAAAAATGCACTTTTCTTAGACCCTCATTTGCTGGTGCGACGAAATTTTCTAAGTATATACATTCAAAATATGTAAAATAAAAAATTTTATTCAACGTTTCGGATGATTTGCAGCCTTTTATTTTTGAGAACCTGGTCCGGCGGACCCATGAAATTTTTACCTCATCAAAATTCCCCCTAAAACGTCAGCATCTTCAAATAGTCTTCATCTAATCATGTAGAAGTTTTGAAGCGATTTGGTCGCGCGGAAATGAAATAAGTGGGACATTAAACAGCCAGGGTCGCCTTCTACTTGCACATCATGATTGGTGAAGAGCCATATTTATATTGGCGGCCTCTCCGTTCAGACGATGACGAAATAAACGATCAGACGATGGCCGGGAGAAGCCTTCTCTACAGCAAATCCTATTTTATTCAAGTGAGTAAATTTCTACATATCCCATATTTTTTATGTCAATTTATCCCAAGTTTTCCATTTGAAAATTTTTTTTCACGTTCTCAATTCTCCGTTTATTAACAACATTGCACATGTTTCTATTTGCCGGCTGATAATTTCAATAAATCTTTTTGGATTTTTGTTTGAGGCTAGACAATATACTAATAAGGACAATAGCTTCATATATTGTTAAGCATACACACCCCTAGGGCCCAGTAACAGTAACATCTGTGCACAGGGCACGGTCTGACTCTGACTCTGGAGTGCTTTTTCTTAAACAAGCTTAATTCACTCCCTGAGGACCCTGACCAACACGAGGGGACAGTTTTGGACATATCTTTGAATTTGCTTTGTGCCCCTGTCCACAATTGGCACACTTTACCTCATTACTATTGCAGCTACTCACATGGTGAGGGGTGAGGTCCAGCACAAACCAGACAACATTCTGGACCACGGCACCCCTGAGCTGAATGCCCCGGAAGTTGACAGCGGAAGCACTGGAGCGTAGGGAAAACATAGGCACGGACTCAGTAGCGGATGGGTCCAAACTTAATATGAGATGGTAGAGCGTCGCCGGTGAATACCAAGCGCAGAGATGTGGATGGTACTCTTGTACGCTCCTGCTGACGCATTAGTCTTTCAATTCGCACTATTTCTGCAGACCCTTCTACATTCAAACAGGCTTGTAGTAATTCTATATCGGCATCTATTTCTACTGGTGAGACTACAACATATAAATATTTTGCCTGGTTTGGATGGGAGCAGCTTACATTCCAAGGTCCTAAAGTTGTTGCAGCTAGTATAGCATCTATGTTGTTAGGATTCTTTAACTCAATGGCGATCAGGCTTTTCCTCAAATTTACTTTAACATCTTTGATGCTGCTGGTGGAGTATGGTGGGGTGGCAAGTGCGGTGCAAAGCGTAGCTGGATATGTCAGCATCTTGCGGGGGGCAGCATCAGTTGTCATTGCTGTTTTGTGTCAGCCCAGGTGCTGCAATTTTCCCATCAGCCCCAGCAGTTTGTGTTGAATCTAAGGCTGAAATAATTTTTTTACCTTCCCATACGAACGTTTGATGTAGTCATAGCCACGATTATTTGCCAAATTTACATTTATTTTAGGGAATTTATCCTGCTGGTTCATCGTCGCGAACGACATGTTTGTAGATACTGCTTCAGTTGTTTATACCTAGTCAAATTAGTTCGTCCTTGTAAGAGGATTGAACTAGCAAATTTTTTGGGATAAAACCCTTCATAAAAATCGAAATTAATGATGGGGAAACTGTCGAGTGCGGCAGTTGCTCAAACCGCCAGGTCATGAATTGCATGTCGACTTGTTGAGTGTTGTACTAGGCAGACTGGCAGTTGAGAGTTGAGGTTATCAAGCAATGGTTTGCACTTTGCACTTGCAGCCTACAAGTTTTCAGGGTTAGTGAGGTCTAAAAAGCATTTTCTTGGTTATTTAAGAGCCATAGAGCAAAGCAATGCTGAACGAAACACGAAAGTGAACAAACAACGAGCTCCAAGTATGAACGCGTTCAAGAACAGACTAGATAAAGCTATGGAAAAATATATGTTCAGATTTGAAATGCCTAGCTCCTTATCGAACCCGGTGGAAGTCTAGTAGCTACTTCAAACTATCGTCAGTCATGAAAAGATCCGGTCAAATGACACGAGTTTAGATCTATGAACAAGGCACAAAAAGGAAAAGAATCGGCGACAGGCCACATCAGGCCTATACTTCAGCGTCGATGTCACTATGTTATGTTATGTTATGTTAAACCAAACAAAAGGAAAATGACACGGCATTCGCACAAAATAAGGGACAGCGAATCAGGTTTATGGGAAGTTTGAGAAATACTTAATGATTGACGAGTATGAAGCTTCTAGAGACACTGATTAGTTCACGGCGCAAAACTGTAGTTCGTAAGTATCACAGATTGACGACCACAGCTCGGAACTGCTTAATGAATCTAAGAAATCTGACTAGCTTGTTCGCCCAGTCTCGGACATTGACTTGTCCGCACAAGCTGGACAAGAGGCAACCGCACTGCGTCGGAAATAAATAATTCAAGATTACCTTTATTATTATGGAAGATTGTTTGGAAATATTATTTAGCTTGGAAATTACAGAATTAATCTGTGAGAAATTTATAATTTCTCACATATGAGATGGTAGAGCGTCGCCGGTGAATACCAAGCGCAGAGATGTGGATGGTACTTGTACGCTCCTGCTGACGCATTAGCCTTTCAATTCGCACTATTTCTGCAGACCCTTCTACTTTCAAACAGGCTTGTAGTGATTCTATATCAGCTTCTATTTCTACTGGTGAGACTACACCATATAAATATTTTGCCTGGTTTGGATGAGAGCAGCTTACATTCCAAGGTCCTGAAGTTGTTGCAGCTAGTATAGCATCTATGTTGTTAGGATTCTCAAACTCAATTTCGATCAGGCTTTTCCTCAAATTTACTCTAACATCTTTGATGCTGCTGGTGGAGTATGGTGGGGTGGTAAGTGCGGTGCAAAGCGTAGTTGGAGATGTCAGCATCTTGCGGGAGGCAGCAATCTCAATTCCTGCAGCATCAGTTGTCATTGCTGTTTTGTGTCAGCCCAGGTGCTGCAATTTTCCCATCAGCCCCAGCAGTTTGTGTTGCAGGTCGTCCCTCACTGACTAAGTTACTGCTGGGTCTGTTTGGCACTGGCTTTGGTCTCTCCATTGTAATTGTCACAGCTTCCTGGTTAGTCAATTTTTCTATTACAGTTACTCTTGCATTGTTTGAATTTTGGCTCCTTTTCTGTTGCGAACCGGGGGTCATATCATCTGAAGCTTTCCTCATTGTTCTGTCTGTATTGGCCGTCACTATTTCAGTAGATTCCCTCATTTCGGCTTCGGCCCAGTCGTCCGCAGTAGTGACAAAATGTTCTAACTGCGAGCCGGTTAGATTTTCTTCACTATCTTTAGAAATTAAATTTCCAGGAGGCCCTGGAGCTTGAAAGCCATTTTCGTTAGGCTTTGGCATTGTTTCAAGTTTTTCAACGAGAAAGATCACTAGAGCAAGTTTCCGTTCTATGTGATTTGCACCACACGTCTTCACACAGCGAGTGACCAATCGAAACTCACTAAACGCGTTCGCGTGGCGAAAAATGTTATCCGTTTTTAGGTGACTGAAGTCACGGTTGAACTATAGAAGGTTGACAGTGTAGATCAACACGTTGTTTTTATGTCATCTTTGAACGCATTAAAAAAATTTACCTCATAAAAATGGCCCAAAATAATTTATTCACCGTAGGCAACTAGTCTTATTTTAAGCAAAACCGGTGTTACAAATCACTTTAACGTCACAAGGTGACGTCACAATAGCCAAGATAACGTCTTAGTTGGAATAACAAATGACATCCGCAAGGAGCAGCTGCGTGAGTGTCAACCTTGTTTTAGTTCAACCAAGACTGAGGTGGCCTTTACGAAGATCGTTTAGACACAATGGGGACGAATTTTCACAGAAAGTTATGGACGTAAAGTTTGTCAAGTCAAAACTGATATTGATCAAATAAAAAAAACTAATTAGTCACAATACGCTCCTGCAAGCGTTGTCAGAACTTTTTGTCCGCTTTGATTTTATTCTTTGGTAGCGCGCTACAGACTAAGTTTTATTATGTTTTCAACGCATAAGTTTTTCAAATCGAACCCGATCTAGACTATAACTGATTGTGGCTAAACAGCTCGTTTTCAATTTGATCAATATTATTTTGATTTGACAAAGCTGTGCGTACAAAACCTCGTAATCTTCAGCACTTGAGCTCATCGCGGTAGTCGCCTCCACCACCTTGATTCCAGACCGAGGAACAAAACTTTAGGGGACCCATGGTTGCCAGATGGAGCCAATAGAAAAAGGTTAATTTAGCTCACAAAAAGGACAACAACTGCTTCATTTAATAATGATAAGAAATTTCCAAATTTACGGAAGTTAAATCGATATTCAGTGCACATATTTCCTCTTTAGGCTTAATAATATTCCTATCTGATATTAATAAGATAGGAATATTACAACATTATTACATCATATTACAACATTATTACATCATATTACAACATTATTACATCATATCATACATATACAACATTATTACATCAAGTTCAGTGAGTTGCGATCTAAATTACTGTCAATGTCACTGATTTATTTTTAATTTAGTCTTCCCTACAAGAAAACGGGCGAGCAAATCTTATCCTGAACTGATATTAACAAAATATATCATTTATCATAGCCGATTTATATTGTTTTACAAACTTTGTACTAATTTATTGGATATTCATTGTCAATATCGGGCAAAATTCGAGTCGATTCTTCTTTTTTCCAAATCTATTCTGGTATAATTTATATTTAGAGCTGGTCCCAGGTTGAAATTAAGTCAACGAATCAGCTTAGACAAAGTAGATAAAAAAATTTGGGTCTGCGAAGACTCACCTATAATATATTCAAAAGGCAATAAGGTTAGTGATTCAGCGAATACACTTTTTCTTTAACCACTGTCAGGTAAGAATATTATTGGCGATGCATAATCTATCGTAGATGCAACGACATTAATAATTAGGTTGTAGGCAGCCTATTTACTTGAACTGGTATAAAAAATAATTATTCTCATTAATAAATATTGTATTTTACTTTTTCTTTGTGCAGGAATTATTGATATTTTGCAAGTTCCCGAAATGAATCTAATCAGCAGTAAATCTAAATGAGGAATAGAAAATGCGACATCCTTTCTCATTGGAAGTGATAACTTGTATAGAAAATCAATTAATAGTTTGAAAATTTTTATGTCGGCTCCGATCTACTATAGGAGATAGACATTAAAGCGCAGAATGAGAACGAGAGGTAATGACTTCAATTCCGACAATTCGTATCATATACTATGAAGTATAGCTCCTAATTTAGATGAATATTGACGATAATGAACAATTGGTATTATTGCAGATTAACTACATCCAAAAAAAAAGGGTGTTTTTTTTTAATTATATGTTTTTTGGGGTGTAGATTACGAATCTGAAATCCATTTTTGGCGGTCGGCATCGGAAAACCGANTGCCGTAAAATGACTTGGAAATGCAAATAAAAATTATTATGCAACATTGCCATGTAACAGACGGTGTACAGCAAAAAAGTTTAGTTGATGCCATATTAATATTTTTTACCAACCAATTATATTTTTCACAAAAAATGTTAACAGGGTAAACTTCAATATTTCTACTCGAAATGTTGGGCTGCAAGGCCGCACCAAAAGTTGACGTAACTAGCGTTACATTTTGAATCTAAAGCTGAAATAATTTTTTTTACCTTCCCATACGAACGTTTGATGTAGTCATAGCCGCGATTATTTGCCAAATTTACATTTATTTTAGGGAATTTATCCTGCTGGTTCATCATCGCGAACGACATGTTTGTAGATAATGCTTCAGTTGTTTATAGTCAAAATTAGTTCGTCCTTGTAAGAGGATTGAACTAGCAAATTTTTTGGGATAAAACCCTTCATAAAAATCGAAATTAATGATGGGGAAACTGTCGAGTGCAGCAGCTGCTCATACCGCCAGGTCATGAATTGCATGTCGAGTGTTGTCGAGCAGCGGACGCGGGCGTGGCTAGTCCGCTCTCAGCTCAGGTGGCCAAGCTTTAGCTGACCTAAGCAAATCGTCCAAGCCAGGGCGGCCATGAACTCGGACAACCGCGCCTGGGCACCCATCAGCACTGGCGGTCAAGCCTTAGCGACCATCAGCTCTGGTGGCCATCAGCCCTGGCGGCCAAGCCTGGTCGTCCATTAGCTCTGGCGGCCATCAGTCCTGGCGGCCAAGCCAAGTCGTCCATCAGCTCTGGTGACCATCAGTCCTGGCGGCCAAGCCTGGTCCTCCTTTAGCTCTGGCGTCCATCAGTCCTGGCGACCATCAGCTCTGGCTGTCAAGCCTTTGAGGCCGCTGGCCATCAGCTATATCGGCTAAGCATGGTCGTCCATCAGTTCTGGAGATCAAACCTAAGCATCCATCAGCTCTAACGGCCATCAGTCCTTGTGACCAAGTCATAGTAACCATCCGTTCTGGAGGCCAAACCATGGTGGCTTTCAGCTCTGAGCTCTGTCGTTCAAATCATTGCGGCGATCAGCTCTGACGGCTAAGTCACAGCGGCCATCAGCTTTGGTAGCCAAGGTGTTGCGGGAAAGCTATTACCTAACCTAGAAAGTTTAAACCAGGTAACAGAGATAATTCATAAATATCTAAACGTAAAGGGAACACAAAAAATCAAACAGAAATAACGTAAAGATAAATAGTAAATAACGACGTTAAAAATAAAAGAATATAAATGTTAAGAAGTTCGCTATTGGTTTACATAGGTAACATTGTAACAACCGTAGTAGGCACACGATACAAACGTAGGGACAGAATTGTCATGAAGCTTCACCAAACTCGTGAAATATGCTTATTTAAACTCATAGTAGTTGTGGTAGTAATTGAAGGTATGTGGGTTCAGTCATCTATAAATTACTCAACTGACAACTGTCGCAAATCCCGATAACTAACACAAAGCTCTCCCAAACTCTAGAAATAAGCTAAGTTTAACTCATGGCAGTGAGGCTAACAATTTAAGATATTTAGTTAGGTTCATTTATTTTTGAATTAATAAATTATTCGATACTTCGTAAATCCCGAACAATTTCTCTCAATATCGAGAAATATGCTAATTGCAACTCTCGGCAGCTTCAGTAATACTTTCATGTATGTAGCTTCAGTCATTTCTGAATTTTTTAATCAACCGATAAATGCAGCATATCTCCACGAAACCCTCAGAAATATATATAAACGTGCTAATTTTTAATTACTTGTATTTTTTTAGATTGTGGTGCAAATGTTAAATGTTTACTTTATTTTTATACTATTTAAAACACAATAGTATATAAGTACTATCACAAATTTTTACCGGTCAACGAATTTGGAAAAATAATTAAATCGTACAATTTATCAAAAAAAAGGCCAGTCTAGTAAACCTACTTATGGTTATGGCTATCGTGACGATCACGTCGCCTGATCATGTATAGATGTCAGTATTTATCTAGAAATATTTGAGTTGCTGGTGCGAATGAAGCGTATGAGGGGGAAATGCATCGTTAGAACGTAAGCATCGAAGAACGTAAGCGCAATTCATGAATCCTAGAATTAAATTAGCGGATTGTGAAATCCTTCGAGCTCATTTTATATATAAGTAATTTCGATTTATCGTTATTTCATGCTGTAGTACATTCCGAATATTATGTTCTATGCAATTTATTACTTTAATCATGCTCATTTGAACGCTCTTAGATATATAAAATTTATGCAACAGTTTTGATGTCATTCTGTATGTGCAGGCCGGTTTTTCTACGCCAACAAGATAGAATAAATGATGAAACTGGAGTTCTTTTCATTCTTCATCACTGTCAAGTCGGCGTTAGGCGGCTAGAGTACGCCACAGATATTGGTAAATCTATTCGAGCCGCGACAACCAAATCGATACAAATAAGGGCAGGAGTTGTAGGACCGGGCAGTTGCTATCGCGCCCCCCTCATTCGGCTGTGCGCACTCACGCCGAGCAGTGTGATGTGCCTGTTTCTGACAGTGACTCTAGGGTGTTAGCTTCTACCTCCGGTACTTCAGATTTGCGTATCTTAGAATCATTGTACATTTTTAAGCTTAAGCCCAGTTTAAATTCAGCTGTGAGCTCCTATCCCCTTGAAATTGTGAATAGATAGGTTTTTATGCCCTATTACTTTTAAATTTAGGTTCTAATTGTGTTCTGTGCTTTCAAATGTATTAACTTGTGACTTTCTATGTATATTCTAGATTCTACGAACTGACGATGGAGCTGGACTCCGAAACGTTTTCTATAAAGATATGAATTTTTGTGGACTATTCTTTGCTTTTAAATTTTTACCTAGTACAGAATAAGGACTTATGCCTTAGTTAGGGTAGCTAGTTATTCTGCTACTGAACTGTGTCAGAGTCAAATAATTCTGATTCAGTCTGATTTCAAACAGAAAATCATTGCAAATGAAGAAAAAATTAAACAATTATAATTTAAGTACTAGGAAAAATTCAATTAATATGAACAATATATCACAATATTTACATTTCATTAAATGCCACTAATACATTTATTACTTTTTTGCCTAATTTACGTTCCCATACTGTCTTACGCCAGAGACCAAAATAACTGGGAGAACGGCGACCGACGTTTTGACCATTAACTATGAGTAGGCCTATGTAGCTATAGTAGCACTGTAGCTAGTGTGCTGACTGGCCGTGACTGCTGAGGCATCTTCGGTATCGGTTTTAAGTTCGGATGGTGAGATGGATCAATTGAGTTCAGGTGCCAGGATGACAATATCCATGGTATGTAGATTGTAGAAGGTGGAATCTGTGGCCTACGGCTGCGTACCCCTAGCATCATAACATTACCAGCCCGCACTCAGCGCCCCGCAGTGGCGCACCAGGCGCAGCCGTATGAGTATGACTTCCAGACGATTCAGAATTCATCCGCAAACGAGTTAGAGCATTTTGTTGAAATGAAAACTTGATAAACTTAGCATACGAATAAAATGTCAGGACCGGCCAGCGTGATACTTAAAGTTACTCAACAAATAATTTAAACCACTCCAAATGTCCAGCATATTTACAAAATCTTTGCTATATGCCTTAGTATCAATGATTAGCATGTCATGAGAGAATCTTCCATGAAATCATGCAAGAAATTTTAACACAATCTTTGTAGCCTAAACATAACATTTATATGCGAAGGCGAATCGTCCTTTTAGTTAGTTCAAATCTTAGATGAATTCTAAAGAAACCCGGCGCTATCACTGCAGAGAATTACTCATTTGAAGTTTGTTGAACACTTGGGTATCATTAGCGATATACGAACACTTTCGTTTTTATTTAAAGAATTTTGTTACTTTATTTCAACTCCTAATGAAAACAAATATATTTTGAACTTTCTGCTGCTGAATCGAAGTTCTATATCTCTCAATGAGCTAATTTTTAGCGCACGAAGTAAGAAGTGTGTGGGAAATATTTCCCACCATTAATAATTTTTGTAGTCGTTTGTAAATTTGTTGTCTATATGTCGTTTCTGTTCATGTTGCGTTCGCAGTTTTGTTGTATTCAGTTTAGTTACGTAGTTTAAGTAGGTAGCAGTATCCGCTAGGTTACGGACTCCTTGATAAGCATTCATACCATTCAGACGTTCAATCTCGCAACGTGCCTTTTCTCAAACGCAGCAAGTTCTCAATTATTCAATTTTAATTTCTGCTCAATATTCACTTCAGCCAGCACCGCAACAGGAGCTACTGCTTTTCTAAATGTCTTCCTGGTTACTGTTTCACTATATTTTTGTTGGTGTGAATGTTGCTTTTTTTCATATTAATAATTTACGCTCTATGTACAATTTTTTTCTATGGTACTCTAGACAAATCAATATTCAATTCAATTATTAATATCTCAAATTTCGAATTAGCTACGTGGTCTCTGATATTGGCAGAGGAACTAGTTTCCTTTGCTGTGACCCACGATTCAGCATCTTTATCTTCAATTTTCCAACGTCAAAAGCTCAAACTGTCCTTTTCTATTTTTCCGTCTGGAGTACCTTCCTTTAACTGATTTCGTCTATATTTCTAATTTGCCTCTTACTACATGCATTAAGCACTGAGATGCACCAAAATCTTAGGTTTGTCAATTTAGTTATTTGTTGATTACTAATTGATTCATAATTTGAAATTCTTTGCTACAGAGCTAGTTTCTGATCTATTTATTGTTTAGTAAGTAGTTTAATTGTCATTTCAGTATCTGGGACCCGTCGGGGCAACACCATTAAGGAACTTTTAACTGTTGCAAACGGAATTACTTCATTGAACCGCCGTTCTTCTACTACAACATTTAAACTTTTGAATTCAGCTTCCTCTAAATAAAAACTGGCCAGATCAACGCCAGTCGTACGTTCAGATAAATTTGAATAAATATCAGCTGACTCTATTCTCTTTATTTGTCCGATTGTGTGAGACAATCTTTATTACTCACAAGTGATGCATATATTAGTGCCCACTAACGTCTACAATATAATGTTCGTGGAATGCAGTGACAGTCACGGATCTCAAATTGGTACTCGATCGCCTAGAAAAGACCTTTTCTCAAACCTTTTTAGGTCTGAGAACAAGAAACTCTGTACCTAATGAGATTTTTTTAAACGCATGTCAACATGTAGATAGGTACATATTTAGCACTTACATTCTCAACTTTTACTCATTTTAATATCAAAGTGAAACGGACTTTGTAATGTTTTTTTTAAAGCAGGCTATCGCATCAAATAAATAAAAAGCTTTGAAATTAGATAGATTTTGAGAGCTAAAATATTACCAAGTTTATTTGCGATTTCTGGCTAAGCAAACGAATCACGTAAATATATTACCATTAATCGCGTCAAGGGAATATTTTATATAGAATTCATTTGATATGTTGAATGGAATATTTGTCTATTAACTGCCTCGTTAATGTATAATTTACGTGATTTACTAGGTTCATATACGTCACGCTATCACATCATTACTAAGCGCCATCAATCCCACATTAAACAAAAAACTTCGCCTAGCTTTAATTTCAGCTTTAATTTAAATTCAGCATCAAAATACAATAGAGACGAGAAAATACTCCTATAAAAAATACTAGGCATTGTAGGTGACAAAAATAATGAAAGATTCCATCCTTTATTGTAACGAATTGACAAGGATTCTAAATTTTGCTCTCATTACTGATGTCAACATTGATAGAGTATATCTCATTCATATTAAACTTAGGTTCGGACAATTACTATGAGATAAGACGTTGACAATTCTCATTTTTCCGCTGATATTTTAGAAGAACAAACACTGCACAGCGGGAATATGGAAAATAATTGGTACATTACTCGCAGTATGGCGGAGGCATTCCAGTGCCGTAAGCACGCCGTGTATGGTAGCTTACACGACGTGCAGCGACGCGAGACTGCAGTTAGAATGTTCATTAACTTTGCTAACGACATCAACTGAAATAGACTCTGTCATGAAATGGCTGCCCATACGACGCAATTCAATCAGAAAATAATGATGGAAATAAATTTTACGACTCAGCGTTTCACCCGATGCTGTGGCTAACCCAGTCTAAGATGAGGAACAATCCAAATTGTTATATTTTTGAAATTTTTAACTTCATAAACAAATCCAACGCTTTATTAGGCTTGAAGCATGACATGAGAAGGAAGCATCACTACAAATGCGGGTAACATATAGGGTCGTATAAATTTAGACTGTACAGGAGTGGATCATACGCGGCGAAAACAGGAATAGTTGCTGTGCCTGCACCAGTTTACACATCACAGGTCACATGTCTCAGTGTTGACATTTCGTAAAGAGAGTACGTGACTCGTCTAACGAAACCCATTTTCGCCAGAGGCTCGTTCGTTCGTCCGGGTCCCTCAGAATAATGGAGTCAGCGAGCGATAGCATGCATCTGACAGCTGGAACACATCTTACGAAAGCAAGTGGCGTTTATTGATAAAAAGCCAAACAGCTAAATTAAAAAAAAGTACTGGATTTGCTAGATTCAAGACAGAAAATGCGTCAGCTTCGCTTCGCACGAGATGGAGACCACAACTCACGGTGCTCTTGGACTTGGCGTTAACGATTTGTAGTCCGCTGGAAATCGTATCTCAAATAGTAATCATATTCTGAAAGTTTGTGTTTTAGAATACGAACAATATACTATTTGAACCGTTTCCAGTGAAGCAGAAATCGTTGGTTTTTTTCAGTCGACGTTCGATAAAATAAAATAAAACTTGGAGCGCAACAGGCCGAGTGGAAGGGAGACGATTCCAAGTCTAGTGGAGTGGGAGAAAATGTTCCGATTTTTGGACCTCCGAGGAAATTACTTATTCGATGTGGTTAACTTCATTGTTACGAGAAAATATACTAGCCCGAAGAAACAACAATATTCTCATACCACACAAAAAATGCACATAAACTGTTGGAACAACCATTTAATTTGATAAGAACAAAAAAAAAAAAAAAAACCATCTTCGTTAGAGAAGCAAGGTCATCACTGTTCCTCCTCTTCATCTTCTTCCACCTCTTCGTATTCGTATTCTTCATCTTCATCTGGAAAAAAATAGGGTGACAGAAATCTAAGTACATCAAACCGAACTCAAGATTTAATGTTGGTTAGATTCGACTGTATTTTGTACGGAGACCATCTCTCCTTCAACCCCTTCAGAAAGATCCAGCTCGGAGCTGATCATGCCAGACTTCATGCTAAATGACTGTTGCGTGAAGCTCGTTGATGAAGATGACTGAATGCGCACGCTTGAACTGCTCGACACTTGCTGGGAAAATTCGGACTGGGCTTGTGCCATCTTCTGCAACATCTCGGCTGGGATCTGGCCACCATCCTGGCTTACGACCCTGACTGTAGTGGTGGACGTGGTAGAAGACCCGCCTGTCTGTCCAGCACTGATGGTCTGTCCTGCAGCCTGTTCTTCTTCCTCAATGATCTCCTCGACGTATTCCACCTCCTCATCCCCCTCCAGATCGCCCTCTTCAACCTCCTCGTACACGATTTCTACATCTTCATCCTCCTCTTGCTGCTGTTGTTGCTGAACCAGCTGCTGAGTTGCCTGCTTCTGAGTTTCTGATTCTGTGACGAGAACATCATTACCTGCAGTGGCAGCAGCAGCGGCTGGCATTGGGGCTGTCAGTGAGGAAACAGAGGAAACTAAGCTTGAGCGTTAAAAAAAGAAACACAAGGTGAATGGAACCAATGTGCTCAACTGTGAAAGCATGCTAGGGTATTTCATTTCAAATAATTAAAATATTAATAATCCAAAGAATCGCAATATGAGCTCAATAATTCTTAAAAATTGGTAAAAATATAAGTACAAAAAGGAGAAAAACAAAGCGATGTAAGGATAGGAACATTATGAACGGGAAGGAAGACCAAAAAGCTGAATAAAATTAACGATGAACTTCAAATATATCGAAATAAATTTCGAAACGTAATAAAATTTAATAGAATTTAAATCAGATCAGAAATAAAAATTAACAAATGAAATACTAAAATCCATATCAGATTCCAATTTTATTGCCTATCTTTTTGTTTTCCGCGCTTCAGCGCAGTGTTTTGTTGCTGTAGTCCGTCTTGCAGGTATCGGAGCCATTTTGAATACAACCTTTACGAAGTGGAACAGCAGTTCAGCCAGGGTCTTCCTCAACCGGGAGGTCATCTTCAGTTATTCCCTCTTATTTATTTCAAGTAGGTATGAATTCTGAAAGATACTCTTTTCATTCATGAAGCTGGGACTAGGTGACACCAGGCATACTCGACGACATGCAGGGAACTCGACGGTCGTCTGAGAGGTTGAGGTGGGCGAGAGGTGCAGGATATGGCGCAGGTCTCAGGGTAGCACGAGTCGGGCATGATAAGGACACACGAACGGGACGTTTCAAACGGAGACGTAGGGAGTTAAATCGTCTCAGAATGCAACTTTTGGAATAAATCTACTTATGGGATTAATTATGAAGTATGAAAAAATTGCATCACAGAGGATTCCTAACATTCATGCGAAAACCCGAAGTGAACAGGGGCGGATATATGTTTGGGGGTTCTCTTAAGAAAATATTGCAACTCTGTTATAGCCTGCCATCTCACAACATATAATAAAAGGTTATTATATAAGATTTATCATCATTGACAAACAGTATTTTATAATTATTTTAATATATTTATCATATATTGGCAAAAATTTCAATTCATGGTTCCTTGACAAATCTGTGATTCGGTATCTGCAAACTGATCTGTTTCAATAAAAGATTATTATTTTTATCTTTCGAGAAGCTATGCATGCCTAATTTAACAAATCCCTGAGTAATCGTTGAATTGTGATCTTATAAGTTCAGGTCAATCTTTAAGCTTTGTGTTTAGCTGAAAAAAATTTGAAATCTAAGACGAATGTTTCTTATACAAATTTTTAAAGTAAAAGAGATTTAGCAATGAAATTTGGTTTGTGCACCACAAGAATCCACAAATGAAATTTGAAAAATTCAATTGAGCTAAATACTACAAAATATACTACAAAATACTACAGTACACTTCGACTTTTGACTAATGACTACCACGATGAATGACTGGCAAGCGGTGATACGTTTAGTCTCTTTGCCTCATTAATGCAATGACGATCGTCATACGTGCATTTCACGTAAGCGAGTATTTCTATTTCAAGCAATCAGTTCTCTCTAATATTCATGCTTCTACTATGCAATTGAAGCCATTTTATGAATTTAGCAATAAGTTAGTAATCCAGGAGGACCGCTTCCTCGTCTCCCCTCTCACCTGACACCACGCCAGACACTATCGGGACGGGCTTGCCTGAGGCATCAATCCGGACGCCCGCCACGACTGGCTGTACGGGCTGGGTTGTCTTCACCTGCAACGGACACGATCAAAAAATGAGCTAAACGGCAGTGCTAGCCGAGAAAAAAATTTCCTCATTAATGTAGAATGGGTTCTACTGATGAAACAAAAATGAGTTAAACGGAAGTGCTAACTGAGAAAAAAATTCATCATTAATATAGAATGGGTTTCTACTGATGAAAATTCAAAGGCATTGGGGTAGCCTCCCATTTTTTAGAGACAGAATGAAGGTTCTGCAAATTTTGAAAGTCAGTTTAAATGAACTATTGTAATGAGTATGTTTTAAGTGAATTCAGTTCTGTTTAAACTGTCTATTACTATAAATCAGGACCGATTTACCATACGAATGTAACTGCTATGAAGCTGGAGAAAATTTTTCATCCTTCATTCCATTAGAAAGGCAACCAATAATGAATTAAAAGAAAACTTGTTGGTGCAATTATATTCCTGATGATGGCCGATTATGCATTTCCTTTAAAAGGTTGATGGCGATTTAATCATCTTAAAAACATCCACTAAGCCTTTGGACAATTTTAGAATTTAGAAGGATGTTAGATAATGGTGGAGAACTAAATTAATATGTGACCGCGTGGTCCAAAAACCAGTTAAGCATTATGAACCATACGACGGGGTAGCGTTGAATTAACAACATATGGTAATGTAAAGTCAGTTACAATTGATTTTTGCAGCGGTTAGTCTATACACGCTGACAAGAGCAAGCTTTGGAAATGAGAAACGAATCTTTTGATTAGTTAGTCCCTTTGGTGAAGTTTGTTTGTACACCTTATGATTTACTTGATTAATTAGGAGTTGTAAAAAACAATACAATAAGTACGCAGGTAAGACACATCACCTCATTAGCAGAAGGTGAGTCAAATCATCTGATTAGTAGCAGGTGAGTGATATCTTTTGATTAGGAACCAGACGATAACAATAAACGTATTAGTAAGCTGGTCCAAGTGATGTATTTTCACCCCAGCAGAGAATAACGCGCAGGAGTGGAATCTAAAATCGATGTTTACATTGTGAACATTTTTCTTAAAATAAAGTACCTGCCTAAGAGTATTTGTAGCTCAGTGGGAGAACTGCTCTCGAGACAAAGTACTGGTGAACCTCAACAGAGAGTTCACGAACAGAGAATAGCTTGGTACCCTTGCAAAAATATCGCAAACGTGCAAAGGATGCGTCTATTTTAGATGTCATGGATTACTTGGCATGACGCTCATTATTCACAGAGTTAGTTGCAATAACGTAGGAATCAGGATTTCAAATTTTGGATTTTCTAAGGCGTGTTTTTTGACTTGATAATATAACGATGCGGTTTCTAACGTCTAACTTCTTTATTTACTTCATTATATTCGGAAATAGTATATCCATCCTTGCTATTACTTATTGTTGCCATTGAACTGATATTCTTCAGATCACCTGATCATGGGCCGAGCCTTCACCCTGACGCTTCATGTGAGCATCAAAGTTTTGTTTTTCCATCATTTGCAGATTGAAGTTTTCTGAATTCATCATCTTCTGCTGATTGTAAAGCTGACGCGCAATGAGCTCATGGGGAGGCAGAGGCTGACGGGACAACAGCAGTGCTTCTTCCTGCTCATTGTTCCGCTGGGTTCCATGCAGAGGAAGGCCCCACGGGTGCTCCTGGGAGCGGTCCAATGGAGGGGTCGTTCAATTAATCTCTATTATTAAGTTCATCTTTATTTTACAGCTCTGTCCCTCCCGTGACCGCGTGGACCAGTTAATCATCACTGCAATACTGCATTATTGAGCGAATTAAAAAGTAAACTGAGCGATGCAATGTTAGATTAAGGGACATATGTTCTGTGAGTAAGCATAAGCATCATTGTTTGTGATTAAAATAACGCCTGGTTTTTCTTAAATGATTGTTAATAACACAATAGGCAGCATTTTGTTATTTCAAGGCATGGGCTTCAACTGTCGAGAAATAAATTTTAGATTCACAGTTATCCGTAGCAGCTGTATATATAACGTTTTATATTAATTCATGCTTGAGGTTAAGGCAATGTGGAGGCATTAAAGAATTAAATGTTCTTAAGCCTAGCATTTCACATTAAATAAAATGTAGCGTGAATAAAATTGCAGGCCGTCTTGTGCAGAGGTCTCAGAGATGATTAACTTACTTCGAGGGAGACGAGTTCCGGTGTAGCAGTGTCCTGACTAACTGTGGTAATTATTTGTTAGTGTTGCGCGTGGAGGAGCTAGTGCAATGTTAGCGCTCCTTGGCAGAGTGTATGGTCAGAAAAGGTGGTTTTAAGCAAAGCACAAAGCAGCGATTTTCGTCTCTAAAACCGAGTTCAAAACGAATGATAATTGAAAGCGCTTTGATTAAGTTAATTACCGGCGCTTTGAAAAATTTTCCGTATAGCGGATGAGCGATAAAATCGTTATTTTAATGTACTGAACAAACTACAGTGGGGGAAATAAATATTCGTACACTTGAAAAATCGTATTTTAATGTATGTAAGTACACAAACTTAACAGGAAAAGTGATTTAAATTATGTATAGAGACGCATAGTATTCAAAAATACTATCAAAAGAAATTAAATCTCAATGCAACAAAAAACTCTCTATACATAATTTAAATCACTTTTCCTGTTAAGTTTGTGTACTTACATACATTAAAATACGATTTTTCAAGTGTACGAATATTTATTTCCCCCCACTGTATGTACCATTGAGTCAGACTAAAATAATGACTACTTATAAAAAATAATAAATTCTTTGGGTGGTAACTGTATGAACTGCATCCGTGCAATTTGAAACACCACAAAAGGAACAAAAATAAGTCAAGATATGATGACGATTGCTGTCACCCACATGATCAATCTTGCAGGTCAAGGACAGGGATGTTGTTCCTATTGTTGCTATTATTGAGGTTTTAAAAGTTTAATAATATTGATATATCATAGACAAACGAATGAATAAAGACACGTATACGATGAAAGTATCGTCACATCAATAATTTTAGCATGGATAGACTCGGTGTTATTGCTGAGACAGGGTTGTGGACAGGCTGAAACGCTACATGACAAGGGCGTTGTGACACAGAATGTGAAAGACAAGGTTGTGGCCAGGCTGAAATGTTATGTTGCAAGGGAGTTGCAACACAGAAAGTGGAAGACAAGGTTGAGGACAGGCTGAAATGTTATGTTGCAAGGGAGTTGCAACACAGAAAGTGGAAGACAAGGTTGAGGACAGCCTGAAATGTTATGCGATAAGAGTGTTTTAACACAGTGCGTGCAAGACATGGCTCTTGCCGGGCTGGAGTGTTATCGGGAAAGAATGTTGCCAGGTCTGGAATGTCAAAGAGCAAGGGAGTTGCCACACAGTGTGCTGGATAAGGTTGATGCCAGGCTGTAATGTCTCAAAGCAACGGTTTTATAACACTGAGTGTGCAGGTCAAGGTTTTGTGATGTGCAATGTCACAGAGCCAGGGTGTCAAAACACATGCAGGACTAGGTTGTTGCCTGGTTGGGATGACTCCAGGCACAGGGGTTGCTTCTACAGAGGAAGATGAAACTTACCGAGTTGAAGCCTCGCGGGATGGGTATCTGTTGTCCGATGGGCAGTGGTCTGGGAGGCTCGATTACCTGCGTGACGGTCCTGGTCACCTGAGACCCGTCAGGCAACGTCTGTTTCGACACTTCGGTAGTCGTCTGCTGCTGCGCATTTTGGTCCAGACGGTCCTGGGAGCCACGGGTAAGGAAGGCTCCTGGTGGGACCCAGCCTTGGGCAATCTTGGGGCCGAAACCGAACTGGCGAATGTCGGTTCTGCAGACACAGAAGCATTAAGCTCGTTAAAAACTTTATTATATGAATTCAAATGCATTCAAAACTAGCCTAATGTTGTAGGGTGACCAGAAAAATTGTGTTTATGAGTCACAATGTGACAGATCCTTCAAAAACACATGTTCATGTATAATAGTGACATCACATTTGGCAAAGTTTAAAGCTTGAGAAAAGGAAATGAAGTTGGGCGTTATATGTATCGCTGGGAAATAGATTAGGTGTCGAATGTTTCAATTGAATTCGAAGGTTCCAGCTAGGATTTACCAAATGGATATTTTCACCTTGGCTTGCAATTATCCTTTGCAAAAATGATGCTTATTCTTTTTAAAACGATCAAAAAATGCATACGCCTTATTTCTACGATTATACATTGTCCATAGGGCGTATTACAGATGCCATCATCAACTACCATAGAAAGACCCTAGGACAGGACTTGAAAAATGTATAGAACTAAGTAGAGCGATAGAAAATTAAAGTCTGAGCATTGTTCCATCAGTGTATTAAAAGGAAGATAAGGCACTCACGGTATGGGCGTGCCATCAGCGGTGCCCAGAGAGATGAGGGAGGGGCAGTGACCGTAACCGTAGCCCTTAGGGCCGTGACGCTTGGCGTAGCAAAGTCTGCAGTACACCTCACCGTCGGGAGCGTCGTTGCCCGTCATCGAGTCCAGAGGGCGGTGGCACTCGCAGCAGTTGTAGCAAGGCTTGTGCCATTGCTGAGAATGAACGTATGGTTATGTTTAGTGATGGGGACGTTGTCTGATCGATTTGGGTAAAGCTAGGTTTGCTGGCTTAGCTTGCATTCTTCATAGGTCCCATCTATAATAAACTTTCCAAATCGTCTTCACGGAAATTACACCAAAAGTTTAGGCTATGCTTGCCTAGTAGTAAATTTGTTGCCTGTAGAAGCCTCACCTTTCCTCTGACGGGAATAGCCTCGGCCTGGAAGACAGCGCCTCCACAGCGAGGGCATCGAGACTGGCCATCCTTGGCCTGGATGCGAGTCACGTCCAACGCACCGGCAGCATTCTGGCTGTACTGTGACCTCACCACGACCTCTTCGTTGTCATCGTAACTAGATAAATATCAGAGAGGCGTTTTGATTACATCTGCAATTATAGTTTCGCATAAAAATAATAAATTTAGATTAACTCATTGCTTATATTTGGATCACGACGAGCTTCATCATCTATTGGAAACAACAAATGAAAGAGATCCAACACACTATGCATTGAAGCAATACTATGCATAGACGCAGACGAGCACTTTGCATGGATGCAGTATCTCGCGGGCACACATTTACCTCTAACTTTTCTACCGCGTGACTCACTCGACATTCTCCGGCACCAGCACACCGCCTTGCCCAACAGCGAAACCGTAGCCCTTCGGACCGAAGCGTTTGGCGTAGCAGAGCTTGCAGTAGATATCGCCGTCTGGACCATCGCAGAGAACCATCGAGTCCAGAGGTCTGTGGCAGTTACGGCAGCTGTAGCAGCGCTTGTGCCATTTCTGTTTTTAAAGATTTATTATATAATTAGCTCAAAGTGACACGGAGAGTCAGGAACTTAGTGCTTTTTTGACCCATTCTTGTCGAAAAACATAAATGGCTGATAGCAGATAAATGACTGGGATTTCGGCATTAAGCAATTTCATCACACAGATAGCAAAATAAAATCAATGAGAGCAGTGCAATTTGTTTGAACAAATATTTTAAGATTTATTTTCCGAGCGATATACTTATTACATAATTCATTTTAATTTAGAAAATAAGAAATATTGTTATTTATGTTGGTTGAAAGTAACATCTACTATTATAGTTTGACATGAACTCACAATGCCACCACCAGACAGCCTCTCCTCAGCGGAGAAGACTTTACCACCACAACGAGGGCAGTTTTCTTCCCCGACGCCCTTGATGCACGTCGTGTCGATGGCAGCGAACGTCGGATTCACGTTCACACTCGGCCCTTGATCTCCACCGCTAAATGGGCAACATAACAGAGTATGAAACGCGTGTCTAGATTCACCGAGCGAAACAATATATTTCGAACTTTAAGGATAAGAAATAATACCGCTTTATTCCAAATGAATCATTATCGAAAAATCATGGTCTCCGTGGTATCAATTGCTGTCAATAATAGGAGTTTTAATTACTCCTGAACAACTTTGTAATTGATTTATGTTCTCTCCCTTATAGCAAGGCTGATCGCCTGAATCAAACTCACGGAATGTTCTCTGCAGTGAGGACGCCACCTCCACCAGCAGCGAAACCATATCCCTTTGGGCCGTACTTTTTGGAGTAGCAAAGTCTGCAGTAGACCTCACCATCGGGCGAGTCACAGCCCGACACTGAGTCAAGGGGTCTGTGGCAGTGGCAGCAGTTGTAGCAGCGCTTGTGGAAGCTGCGGCCTCGAGCGTGCATTTCCTCAGCCATGAAGACTTTGCCGCCACAGCGGGGACAGCCTTCTCCATCCTTGGCACGTATCTTGGATACGTCGAGGCGCGCGAAGTCGGACACTTGTTGCACCTGCAGAGCGTCGTTGCCGCTGCAATTGTGCAAACGGCGATTAAAGTTTTTGGTGATTAGAGAGAACTGCTTCAGATAAGCACTGTGCCCCATTGGAAAATTTAATTCTGAAATAATCGAAATATTTGGCAAGGAATCATTATTAAGAAAGAATTAATATCAAGAAAGAATTTACAGTCACCCGGCCATAGAAATATGAAGAAACACACGGACTGAAATTCGTTAATTGTAAATTCAAAATTTCAATGCAAACTCAGAATCATAAAGACGAGGAAAATACTTCCATAGGATTAAGTCATTAATTCAACGACATCTATGCAAGTAAGAAACACATTTAAATAACCCATTGCAATTGGGGAGAAATCTTACGCAATATTCTCAGCAACCATGACACCGCCACCGCCAGCGGCAAAGCCGTAGCCCTTCGGTCCGTAACGCTTAGCGTAGCAGAGTTTGCAGTAAACTTCACCATCGGGTGAATCGCAGCCAACCACGGAATCCAACGGCCGGTGGCAGATGCAGCAGTTGTAGCAGCGCTTGTGGAACGCCTGTGGTCAAAATTTTATCGTAAAATAATACTAGAAGTAAAAAAAACTCTATCTATATTTTTAGCATAACAATTAATTGAGGCATTCAGCGCAAGTTGTGCAAGAAATCCAGTAGCATCAAATAATTAATAAGAATAAATCTTTAATAAAAATATATGCGTAGGCTATAAGGATATTTTCTGCTTGATGCAGAAGTCTCACCCTGCCCCTGGCATTGATCTCCTCAGCCATGAAGACTTTGCCGCCACAGCGCGGGCAACCTTCGCCCTGCGCGGCCTTGATCGAAGTCACGTCGATGGCACCCGCAGCCGCTGATTTGGTGGTCGTTATCTCGCCGCCGCTGGCGAATAAATAATTCTGAATTTTCCGTGTAATTATAATTTCGGTCGTCGATAGTATTATTTTCATCCCACGATCACAAATCAAATTTCACAAATTCCATCACTCACCTTAATTTTTTTTAAATACTTGTGCAGTGTGCTCGTTTTTTTGCTTCATGATATCCTTATGAGAACGGCGCTACATTACCACAGTAGCATACACTCTCTCAAATATATTCATGAGAATGAAGACAGATAATTTTCTGATAATTTACTGAATTACTCCATAACACATTTGAGTGGCTGTTTAAAAAAAATAAAGTTCATGGCGTAATGAACCAGAAAACGCGTAGGAAATGTTTAGCACTATGTAAGTATCTTCCGTGCAGTTCAAATGTGATCCTAAGTAGCAAAACCAAAAATTAAATCAGACTTTTGAAAAGAAAGAGAGAGAGTGTCAAATTTCCAATTTGGAATATAGATAAAATGATAAGCTGAATAATAAATTCGGCCTGTATTGTTTGAAACGATAGGTTGAATAATGAATTCGACCTCTAGAGATTGAAATGATAGGCTGAACAATAAATTCTTTCTCTATAGGTTGAAATGATAGCTTAAATAATAAATTATACCTCTATTGATTGCTTTGATATAAAATGTTTTATTTTGCTACATTATTTCTCGGCTTAACCAATTCCGGCTAGAGTGATTAAAATGTGCTAATTTTGCGGCAGTATGCAACTCACGGGATGTTTTCCGCAGTAAGGACGCCACCACCACCAGCAGCGAAGCCGTAGCCCTTGGGCCCGTACTTCTTGGCGTAGCAGAGCTTGCAGTACACCTCGCCATCTGCCCCGTCGCAGTGCGTCATCGAGTCCAATGGACGCGTGCACACTAGGCACTTGAAGCACTTCTTGTGGAAGCCCTGCATGGGGTCATTGATGTGTCGTATTTTCATCAAACTTTTAGTGGAATTTTAAATAAAAATGACTCAGTTACGTGAGATGAAGCTTCTTTTATAAATTTTGTACGTTTCAACGGCGTACATGACGATATTCCAAGCGATTTATAATATTCTTTTCACTTTTTACAGGAAAATTTTCCATTCATTCGTTATGTATGAGATTTAATACTTAGAAGTTTTCAAAACCAAATTCAAGTCAAAAGTATCACGTAGTTACAATTCGCGTTGTAGCTTCACGTGCTGCAATTTCTTTACAGTTCAGATCATTTCAAAATAGTGTAAGAATGCAAATTTTATTTAGAGGAACGCTTTGAATGAGCAGGCCTCACCCTGTCCTTGGCCATCATGCACTCAGCGCTGTAGACGACACCTCCGCAGCGGGGGCAGCCTTGGTCGCCATCCTTGGCCTTCACCACGAAGTCTGGATTGCCGTGGGGGCGCACCATGGGTGTGCTGGGGTGGGCAGCAGAGCCAACATTACAATGTTTAATGTGGCAAAACGTTCGCTTATACTCCATTCCAATGGTTTACCCGTGAAAACGCTTACGAATTTTATTTACAGTGTTGGGGTAACAGGTTGTCTTCTACATAAGTCTCATACAAATCGTGAGTTTTTAGATGAGTTTCCAGCACTACTGAGCTCTTAACAGAGTGGGGGGAAGTGTGGCCTGAATATCGGAAGTTATAATGTACCTCTTGCAAGAGCTCCGTAACATTAATTATGCCTTTCATTTACAAGATTTATAAAAAAATGTAACTTAATGTAAGATTTATAACAAAATGTATCTTAAATAATATAAGTTTAGTTACAAAAATTTCACAATACATGCTGGAATAATTGTTATACAGTGAAATAGGCGTTTAAAAACAGCCTTAGGAAATCAATGAATAAATGTAATGTAATTAAAAACTCGGTACAAACAAATCTTCGGAAGCAGGTAAAACTAAGAGCCACAGCAAGGACGAACAGAACCAGAACTAGAGAGGAAGAAATAGGAAATAATTAAAAGATAAAAAAATAACTGTCTGATTCAAGAATCAATTATTAGATAAGATAAGACAGTAAATACGACAGTCCATGGAGGGAAAATGTTTTTCTTTAAACTTTCCCAATAGAATGAAATAAGGATCAAAGTAACTGAAGGAACTGATTTCTATTTTATCTTGCCGAAATGAAATTCACTCGTTGCGATGAAAAAATCAAGTGACAACGTACGAATCAGGGTCACACTGAAGAGTGCCTGCCCCATGGCCGAACCCATAGCCCTTCGGTCCGAACTTCTTGCTGTAGCAAACTGGAAGGGAAGAAGAAGCAGGTTGCGAGGTAGCTTAGCGATCTCATGATGAAGGACGCTGCTGGTAAGCATCGCCATGTTGAGCGACAACACATACAAAAAGCTGTGTTTGATGATGTATGCTTAGGCAATAAATTATGCATGATTCATTCAAAGCGAAGTGAGAAGGTCGTGCTGGATCAGCCTTGCTTGTAAAATAGGATCTATTACATGCAGACCTGAGGAAAATGCAGAATATCTTGCTTTCGTATAAATGGCTGTTCAAAAATGTCATGCCGATCAAAAATCTCTGGCAAGAAATGAGCGTGAAACAAAAGTTGGATGAAACCAAAATTAAGAGACCAGCGGTAATTGCATCATGCTATCTTAGTTACTATAAGTTTCATTAGCAGCATTGTGAATTTTATTGTCGTGAAGCGCATTCCTTAATATTTAGAAGCACGTGGAACTGCAGAGCTGACAGACATGCTGACGAAGTCTCTGTCACCTGCCGTTTATTAACACATTAAGAGCTGTTGATCAGGACAGATAAAGCAGTTGATCAGGACTAGTAATGCTGTGATGCGGACGGCCACAAAAGAGGGATAAAAATACGATAATTGTAGAGTTCCCCGTAGCGGGTCGTGGTAGCCATGCGACACAAGCTCGTCCTCCCCCGCCTGAGCTCCGTACACGACGTTCACTCTTATGAAGAACGCATAACGAGTGATGTCATCCATTCTCTATATTGAAATTTGGCTTGATAAAAGTTATAATTGGATTCAAGCAAAGAAAAAAACTAATAATAATGTAGGCAATTTTGAAGCAAATTTCAAGTTTAGTTTGAAGATATATGCCATAGCGAAAGCAGAAGTTATTTTGAGAAGACAGAAATTAATAGCCATGAATCTTTAGGTCGATCATCACGTAGCTGCTTAGTGATAGTCGTCATTAGTAAATTTGTCTTTTGTGGAAATGAAGAATCGATGATGTTGATTGTAAGCATGAAGAATTGGTGGATGGAATGACACACTGTCATGTCCACGGCTACAATGGAGTTACCGGCCCATGTAGGGAGCTCATGCTAGAGAGTAGGACAGCGAGCGCTGTTCCTCACCCAAGTGGCAACTTACAATTCGTTGCCCTTTGAGGTGAGAGTTCCTGCACCGTGGCCGAAACCGTAGCCCTGAGGACCAAATTTTTGCGCATAGCAACCTAAGATGAAACAAATAAGGTCAGACTGTTCTGGCACGGCTTCTCTACAAGCGCGCTGTACTCACGTATGTGTGTTGGTAGTCCATCGATGAAGCACCTTGGGAAAGTTAGTGAATTCTTCCTCTAAGTAATATAAAGTCGCAATACGGGGTTACCGCAGAAAATGTCACTTTTTTGGTAACCGAAATTACGATATAATAAAGTTTATTCATGAAATTAAAAAAAATGTTCGCTTCAGTTGCATATTAAATATCTGTAACAAATTTCTGCTTTTAAGAAAAAAGCCTAAATGTCCTGCCATAAATCCGGGAGAAAAGGCATCTCACGTACATCTGCGACAATATGAACTTAAAAAATGAATAGTATTCAAGTTTCTTCTAGCAACCCGTTGATCTAGTCTCAAGTTATTTAAACATAAATGAAATACAAATACTAAAGTGCAATGACTCGTACTGTACATAATTGTGCTCATATTACGTCTCGGTAGTCTATGTGCACAGATATTTTATTCCTTACAAGAGTGTGATGAATCGTGCCGGTCCCAGACACGCCCCTTATGACTGGAGTTAGAGGCGGCCAACAAGGCAATCAGATTGTTTATAATAAGGAATAATCATCAAACGTTGTAGATGTAATATGGGCGTTGATAAGTTTATTTTGGTGACGGCGATCATTAGCTGAACTAAATAGAAAACTTGATCCATCGCCAAGAACCGACGTGTCTGCAGCAATAGTAACGGCAGCGCACATCTTGTGAAACTCAAGGAGGATATTTTCGTGAATATTTCCTAAAACAAAGAGCAGGGCCTAAAGTTTGCAAACAATATTTTTGAGGAACGGTTATCCTGAAGTATGTAGTATTTGTCGAGGTTTGAGGTTAGGATGCATATAAAATTTATTTAATATTGATAAAAAATGCATGATAATTGTCTAAAATAAAACTGATAATAAAATTTCCTCCTAAACTTTTTTGTTACTGCACCTTATAAGATGGAAAAAAGCGCAAATAATTTCTGAAAAGGGAAGTTTAGAGGTTGTATAAAAGTCTACGGAATTCACAACCAGGAGTTAAGTATCTCGGATCACCCTGGATACATTAAATTGAGATATAATTAGAGATAAATCTTTAAGCTCAACAAGAAGTATAAGAAAACAACGAATAAATCCACTTGTATAAACCAGAAGATAAATCAAAGGAGGAAACAAGTGACTCTTTCGACCTTACAGGGGCAAGAGATGCGTAAGGTGGCGCTACCAAATACAGTCCCACTAAGAGAGCGAGCAACGGCGCCTAGTGAGCCAATAAGAAGCGTCGGTAGAATGTTGCTCCACTGCAACAGCCAATCACGACCACTCTTACGTGAGGCTTCTGTTCAGAATGTTTCTCTGAGTTCAGTAGATGTTTGAATATATATTGACGCAGGCTCGTCATTTTTCAGGGCGAAGCTTGTGCCAATTTCTTTCTAGCCCTCTAGCTGAAACGAGAATTTATTTAGCATATTATTTTATACAGAGTCAGCCAGCACGTGTGAAGGGCAGAGAGAAATGCATTCATCACATATTTGTGCCCATCCGAAAAATTCTGTTAGTTCGTTCATGCTGTCTGTGGTGAAAGTGATACCATACTATTATTCATTCATATTAAATTCTAAAGGTTTTCGTAAACGCTACTCATGTCTGTATGGGTTAATATGTAGAACTTAAAAGAACGTATTTAGTGTACATAGAGTTTTGTATAGTCATTATATTTGCCCTAATTATTTACTCTGAAAATTAGCTTAGCTATATTTAGAGAGAACCAAGAACCGGAACTGCACAGAAGCATGAACTGTACTGAATAGAGGTATGAACCGGTACTGCACAGAGGCATGAATCGGTACTGTACAGAGGCATGAACCGGTACTGCACAGAGGTATGAATGGCATGAACCGGTGCCGTACGGTACAGATGTTCTGAGCGGAATGTGTGCTTATGTGGCAGAGCGGCTCTGGTGTGGCATGCAGCCAGAAGTGGCATGGCTCAGCATGGCAGCCGGAGTCTGCTTATCTTTTATTAAACTGTGGTGGTTGTGTGACATCAACTGCTATACCACCACCCACGTCACTACCTCACCACAAACGACACTAGCTACATACATCACCACCCACGCTACTACCAACCTCGTCAGTCTCCACGCATGCCGCCTCCCCACCACGCATATTCTTTTTTCATAATCGTGGTAAATGTTACTAAAATGTAACAAACTCAACTTAATGATTCATTTCTTAATATTTTTACAATCCTGCAAAAGATAATCTAAAAGCTTTAGTTAATAAATAAAGACTTCAATAACTTTATATCGCATGTGAGGGGATATTGTACGAGCTGCCGGCGCCACACGGAGAAAAATGTTCAGAAAATTTGTGAGGCGGAACAGGAGAATTTTCCGCAAATAATATCCCAAGGCCGAAGGCACCCGCCAAGTCTGACGATCAAGTTAACTGATGGTCGAGTTGACACTTGGGCAACGAACTGACAATTAGGCTTCGAGCTGACACGTTGGCTCATGTGTATTGTATACTTATGTGTACATATTACTCCTATGTACATATAACACTCACATTTACATTAACACTCTCATAAACACATTACACTCACATGTGATTGTAATCAATACAAGCTATGTATGTATATAGCTATATTACCGCACAAGTCTGAACTAAATATAGCGAAAGAATCGCATTAATTGACTTGTAGAAATCTTGCCTTGAATTACCCATTTTTTGATTGAGCGTGAGGATAAATAGATTTCCCGTTTAAATGCAAAACCATCATACATCGTTGAAAAAGTCTAAATCTCACCTCTGCAGTAGACTTCCTTATCAGGGCCGTCGCAATGCAGCATCGCGTCCAGCGGCTTACGGCAGCTCTTGCAGTTGAAGCAAGTTCTGTGGTAGGCCTGGCGCCCACACAAATAACTTCGTTAATAAACAAATCGTACGTTGCGATACGACAGTCGCAATATCGTATGTTGATTGCTTTGGTTTTGATTTACTACATGTCATTAGTTATGTTTTTTATTCTATTTTAAAATTATAATATTTGTAATCATAATATCACAATGAATTGCACAACATTTGAGAAAAATTCAGTCAAACCTTGCCCTTGGCGAGCATTTCTTCGGCAGCAAAGACCCGACCTCCACACCGAGGACAACCTTCACCAGGAGGCGCTTTAGGAGGCTTGTAGTTGGACAAGCCATAGCCCTCCGTGCGGGCGCTGCAGGGAGCATCAAGTTCAGTGCTAAAGCCACCACCTGCAGTGCTAACCCCTTCTTATGTTCAGTGCTAACCCCTTCTCATGTTCAGTGCTAACCCCTTCTCATGTTCAGTGCTAACCCTATCATGTTCAGTACTAACTCCAGCGATGTTCAGAGCTAACCCCACCATGTTCAGTACTAACCCCAGCGATGTTCAGAGCTAACCCCACCATATTCAGTGCTAACCCCACCATGTTCAGTCCTAATTTTATGGTGTTGAGCTCTAACCCCAGCGATGTTCAGTGCTAACCCCAGCGATGTTCAGAGCTAACCCCACCATATTCAGTGCTAACCCCACCATGTTCAGTCCTAATTTTATGGTGTTGAGCGCTAGCCCCAGCGATGTTCAGTGCTAACCTCATGATGTACTAACTACGGTGTTCAGTACTAACCCCATACTTACGGTGTTCAGTAATACTTACTAACCCCACCATATTCAGTACAAACTCATTATGCATTGAGGTGCCAAGCGCGTCATGTTTCGTGCCAATCTAACCATGTTCAGTACCAATTTTGCCGAGATCAGTCCCAAGTTTAACCATTAGAGGGAACTAGCTACCATGTTCCGTACCTGGGTCATCGTACCGAGCTAATCGCTTTAAGGTCCAAGCTATTCATCATTTAATTCACATCTGGACATGTTCCGTATGAAACTTGAAAAACAAGAAATTCATTTACGTTACCATGATGCCTATAGTTTCAGTGATTTTCTCATCAGTATTGTTATAAAGAAATATTTCTGAAATGAAACTAATCATGGGAAAGACGATTATTTTTCCCATAACTTAGTACTGCATGCACTCGAAACAATCGTTCAGTAATAGAGAACTTTCTTTCTATATACTTTAATCGCCTCAGTAGCATATATAAGCTAACGATAGTTTTTGGTCGTTTATTGTTGGGTTTTAACTCCTGCTTTAGCAATAAAATTTTTGATCTTGCAACAATTTTTATTCAGCTTAAATGAAAACCTTGTAATTACTCATCATGCGATACCAACAATTTGCAAAATTATAATGTAGCTGCTGATGATCTCTATATTTGATCGCATATATCGCATCAAGCTAAGCCTACTATTTAAGTAGTTTTACTTTACACATTTTTCATCGTATTTCGAACGATGGAGCCTAATAATTAAGTGAAATTTATTTATGTCGCTTTAATTGGAGTGTTAACTGAATGAACAAAGAGATTCTTTTTCCCAGTCTCGAGTTAATAGGTTGTATCTGTGTAATCTCCATTCACTGCGATATTTTAACATATTAAAATAAGAAAAAAATAATTTTTCTATAATATTTTTCAAAGATGTTTTCTCGTTAGCCCAGTTGACTTGTGGAGTCTATTAATGTGCCTTGTTTACACTACACGCAACTCGCTGACTCTAAACAGCGAACGTCATCAGACCGGCGGGGAAAGTAGCAATAGAGCGCGTGGTGTAAGAAACTGCGTGCGCAATTTTCGGGATTTAAGCTTGTGGTGTGCTATTATTCCTCCGTATTTGCATTAAGAAAGTTGTAAATATATGAGATAATCATATGTAAGTGGAAACGTCTTAAGCCACGCTAAGTTCTGAGCAATGCTTGTTACACCCCCAGCTAAGGCCTTGGACTAGTTAAGGTTTAACCATCATGGAAATTCAACACGAAGTTATGTAAGCTGATCAAAAATGATTGACTCTTGAATCACAGGATTCCTATGATTGAAAGGACAAACTAAAAGACGTGCAACTCGCTCAGGATCTCGCATTGCTACTCGTATTTGTCTTGTGAACGCCCATGAAAATTTAGTCTTCATCCAACGAAAAAGCGAGTTGTGGATTACTGACCTTCACACTCGTGATAACTTCATAAATAATGGTGGAAACTGCCGATTGAAAGAGTGATTATCATCATTTCTGTTAACAATGTCAATTTTTCCCGCTTCGGAGATGTCACTTAATAAATAATGAAATTATGTTCATATTTCTCAGTATGATATTGTGCTGAGTATAGCGATGTGATGCCGTATATGGAGACATCGCTAGACCAAGACTAACTCTCACCATACGGAACATTTGGAAATTAATTGTGACGAAGCTTTATTTTGCTCTGTCTTCTTCTATGAACCTTAATAAAATATAAATCATGATCGATTTTTCTTATTGAAAAACAACCTCAATGTATTTTCCTCCTCGATGTACATTTCTAACTCATCTTACCACACGCATAAGAGTAATGCCTAGTAAGCATATTGATATCCATTCTATCTAAAAATGAACACGAAAACATTCACAGTTCACAAATTGGCTTATACACCAAATATGGTATCTGCACTCACCGTTTGACGGCCCACGGAGCAGCAACTCAGCACGCGTGTCGACCCATCCGAGCTGCTGTCCTTGTCTCAAATACTCGCAATATTTACTTTCTTTCTTGATATCATGTAAAATTCTTGATGACTTGATTTCAGATCAAAAACAAAACCTGGCGTTTTTTCACACAATTACTTAGATTTTTCCATAAGGTTTCGGAGACCTTTTTTGTAATTATAATATATTCATTATTCAATTCAAAAAGTATATGTGATAAGGTCTCGTAAACCTAATGTAATTCAGCGCTTCTTGCTATTCCTTTCCACCTTCAGAAACTTGCCTCCAAAGCCGATTCAAATTTTAGGTGTGAAATTCTAAGCCATTTGTTTAAGCAGTGTTTAACGCACACAACTTCTTTTGAAGTGAATGTGAATATGTAAGGAAAAGGCGAAACAATCTTTTGTTTGTTGTTACTCGTTGATTAAGTAAAGCTTTACAAGTTATATCAGTGATCCATTTTTTTCATTTTATTTTCATCTGTTCGGGAAGAACAAATTTCTGCCTGTTTAAATGCCGTGACGTTGGTATTTTCAGAAATCTTTTGTTATGAGTGATACCGCAGTTCTGATGATATAGCTCGCAAATGTTGAGCTCATCAACAATCTATCGTGATCATAATGATGCCATAGTTTCATATGTTGAACTTATCAACGATGTCTTGTGGTCATAACGATGTCATATGTAGCTCTCATATATTGAGCTCATCAACGATGTCTCGTGATCTCGTGATCATAACGATGGCATAGCTCTCATATGCTGAGCTTATCAACAATTTCTCGTGGTAATAATGATGTCATAGCTCTCATTTGTTGGGCTCATCAACAATGTCTCGTGCTCATCCTGATGGCTTAGATCTTATATGTTGGGCTCATCAACATTGTATTAAAAATCTACAATACAGTGTCTCACTCATGGACTGGGATATGATCTTCTTTTGGGGTTTCGTTTGTGTCAAGCGAGCGATATCTTCTTGCTACTCGGTACATAATGCTTTTCGATTCCTTGGTTTAATCCATTTATACTTTTTATTCCTAACGGAAATAACTATATTTCTTCTAAAAAAAGTGTTCCGTTCCAGCTTAAAATGTCTGTGCTCTATATTAATATGTATGTGATTTACCTACACTTTCTCCTCCTCCTACGCTGGATGTCATCATCTTCTTTCTGGTACGTTGTATGCCACCAACGCTGCCTTATTTATTAACCTTAGTCGGGAGCTGAGCTGCACAGCTTTCATATACACAAGCTACTCTAAAGCGTGTAGTGATGCAGAGCATAATTGATAAATTCTTAAGTAGATGAGTCTGACACTGATGAGTCTCATTTAATCTCAAACGAAGGATTTACGATTTATCGTGCACCTTAACCGGTGTGTTCCATCAAACGTCATGTTGTACACTGGGATTCGAGATGCTTCTTTGATGCATAATATTTTTTCACATCAGTTATAGTAATGACCGCACCCGAACTTTTTTCTGTGGGCTTCTCGAAGGTGGAAAGGTAACAAAGAAATCGCTGTTCTCATCACTAGTTACTTTGGACATTGCTGACTGACAGGCCGGGAACGAGTTGTTAAAGTCGCTCTCTTTCTTAACCATAGTGTGGAAGAACGACGGAAAAAGACAACAGAATGAGAAGATACCAAGCTACAACGGCGTACAGAGGTTAGAGGGCTTCTCGTGAACCTACATTAATTATACAGTATCAACGAAGCTGTCAGACGGTATACAGTAACTTTCAAGTGTGAAGAGAGGGCGACAATTTGTTACTTTTCCACCTTACTGATCATTGCGGTATGTAAAAAATGTTAGAAGGTTTGACGCAAAAGGAAGAACAACGAGGGAAGGATGGGAAAGAGGCGTCCACCTCTTTCGATTATTGGAACCTTTACGAGTGCTCTCGCAGCGACCCTACTTTGTAGGCTGACAATGAAACCCAAAGATTCTCTATGGTATATATTTTATAAAAGATATTCCACAAAGAATTCAATATGGTATGGTAGCATAGCAAAAATAGTTAAGTCTATTAGCAAAATAAAATAGCATACTTGCGGAGCAGAAAGAACTGAACTAAAAGTAATAAGCGTAGTGGGTGACAGAGAAACCAAATCATGGATCTCTTTTAAAGCTTTCTTGATCTAACGATTAATTAATGGAATTTTCGCGACTCTGCTAACTGACTTAGAAGCTCCTATTGTCTCAAAAACCCTTGCATATCGAGTTCAGGGTTTTATTTTGACCCGACTTTAGCTACGTAAATTTTATTGTTGCTCGGGGAGTGAGAGTCTGAACGATGGAGAACGTTAAAGTTAGCATAATAAGATCATTAATGAATGTTCGGGTTAACACATCTCATTTGTTTAGTAAATTATAAAGCATCGTTTCCTCTCCAAATTATGGAATTGAGCATAAATTTTCTAAAATAAGATCATTTGCCACCCACAGGGTTAGTGAGCTGCGGAAGCATTTATTAAGAGCAGCAGCAGTGACCTAGACTGACAGTCTTACGTGGAATGGCAGTGGCTGTAGTCAAGGCCAGTTAGTCAGGCACCAACGACACTAACAATGACATGAAATGAACAATACACAATGAGCAATGATTTAAGCCATCCGACAGAGACAGTTGGTAGCTGTGTAGCAAACGAGCCGCGGCGTCGCATGCGTCTAGACGCCGCATTTGAGCATCTCAAGCGGTACCGAATAAGTTAATGAGAACGTGATAACGTATTGAATTCACCATGAATAAAAAGATCTTAAATTTAAGAGCAATGAGTAGAGGAAGAGGAGAGTCTACTGTTTTCTGCGGAGAGGAGAAGGGGAGAAATCAGTCCAAGGTTTGCCGCTTGTAGTGAGCTTATAACGATAGCTGGCGCGTCAGCTTCCCAAGCGGTAGGACTTTTCTTTTTCGGTGTTGAAGAGAACTGATTACTCTTCCTTGCTGCACGGGCGGTCAACATTCAATGAGGCTCAACGTTTAAATTAAAATTATCAAAACCCAGGAAAGAAGCGGCAGCGTTCGAGAAGCAGCACGTCTGACTCGCGTTCAGCGTGCGCACGCAAACAAAATAAAACCGCAGCAAAATCAGACGCATTAAATGAAAGTGGAAACTGCGTGTTTAGTACAGCAGAATTACGTGATAAACGTTAGGTAAATAAATGAATGTAACCGAACCAATTGAGAAGCTGGCGCGAAACTAAGATAATCATACTAGCGTAACAAAAAAATATTTCCTCATAATTTCACATATTTTCAAATTATTGCCTATTTGACTGTATTTCATGAGTGCCCTCTAACCTCTGTAATAGAGGGATTTAAATAAATTTTAGGAGATGATAAAAGGTCGAACCAAACAAAGAGTAATAGAGAAATTGACAGAGAGAGAGAGAGAGAGAGATGGAGGAGAAAGAGAGAGAGAGAGAGAGGACCTCGAACAACACGTTCCACAATGCCTTGTTTAGAAGCAGTCACGTGACGTCATGTGAATGCAGCCAATGGGAGAGCCGCGACACGCACTTCGTTTGTTAGTAAAGAAAAATACTTAGAGTTTGTCACGGGGGGCGAGTATCGCCACGGACAGTACTTAATTAAGGAAAAAATGGCGGAATTACGAGATAATTTGGTATGGTACGGTAGAGAAGATACGAATTTTTCTGCTAAAAAAAACCTACTGTTTGAAGTTATTAAAAAGTATAAAAAATAAAAACAATTTCATTTCTATTCGTTTGATTTGCTTTAGAATCGGTAGACTACGTCAGCTTAAGAAAGATCCTACGGCCGATTTATGGCTTACGTTTGACACTGAATTGAACTGGCTACTATGCCGCTAATGTTAGTTTGAAAAAATCTCAACTGTGGAGAATCAAATTTTCGGCCCCAAAGGAAATGAGAATAAATAAAGTTAATGGAAATGCTAACTATTGAACTTAAAAAGACGTGTTCCCTGAGTATAGAAAGTTTAAATGTATGATTGAACTTACGATTTGCCATTAAGAAGGCACAGAAAAGAGGCAATTGATAGTGGCATACAGAATGCTGAAGTGTACAAGATTATCTTGAAGGACTTACTCCAAATGAGCTCCAGTGTCCATGCTGAGGCCAGCAGCTCCTCCGCCGAAGCCGTAGCCCTTGGGCCCGAACTTGCGACCGTGGCAGGTCTTGCAGTAGAGAACGGTCTCGTGGCAGTTCAGGTTGGTCGAGTCGAGCATCTTGTTGCACATGCCTTGCATACATAAACATATTGCTCATGAGCTGAGATTTATATAAAAATTGAGTATTATTACTTTGCAAAAGTTACGAAACTTACATATAAAAAACAGTAACACTTGATATTTTATACGCCACAAGAAAAATATCTAATGTAAAGTTCCGAAAAGGGCTTAAGGGTTCTATTTTTCTTCTGTTTTATGTTGAGAGTTTTATTAATCGAATCTTTTGCACATTTCAGTCTTGCAAAAGTGGAATCAACTGAAGGATGAGATACTCACTGCACTTAAAACATTCTTTGTGGAAAGAGAGATCATCGCCAACCTTCCTCGCCTCAGCTGCATACACCGACTTCGCACACCTCGGGCACTTGATCTGAGCAGCGGGCTTGAAAGGCATCGCGGCGGTTTTTGTGGTCTGCAAAACACAAACACAGAAAACTTTACTGCATCGGAATTTTATATTTAATAATTGACAGCTTTTAGTGGTGGTGGCAGCTTTTCAGAATGCCAATGTAGTGGTGGCAGCTGTTCAGTAATGCAAAGGTGGCCTGTAGCCGATTCTTAACCACCAAAAAAACCTTGCCGATTTCAACCAGTTCACAACTTTCTAGCTTTTTACTCTGTCAATAGAATTTTTAATAGTTCATACGATGAGGAACCAAATATACGAAAAGTTTGTGAGGATCAGATATATATTTATTGATTTTTTCGTCGGCCATCAAGGCTCGGATGACAACGGTGAAGAATGCACTCCCAAGACAAGCTAAAATTCCAAGATCAATAAAAATTCCAAGATCAAAAAATATTGGAATTTTTGGAAAAAATTCCAATCCAATTACAAGAGAAGAGCAATACAAACACAGAGGCTTGGATGGATTATCAAGTTTCCATTGCTAATGATCCGCTGATAACTAAATGAAAATGAAGCAAGATTGTGAATTTGGCGGAACATTGAAAACTTCGATGAAAACTGGGGTTTCAACAGCCACATGTGAATGAGAAAATCAGTTCAATTATTACGAATGATAGACACAGGCCGTGCAGCATATTTCCAAATAGTATGTTAAAGATTATGTCAATGATGATCAATTGTGGGTAAAGTCTTCAAAAATTGTATTCAATATAAAGTCTTCATTAGTGCACGAGGGTTTTTAATTAATAATATTAATTTTTCTACTAATGTCTCTTTGGTCGATTTTCTAGACAGATTTAAAAGTCGCCATGAACTATTTATTCCTCAGTATGAGATAAATGTAAGAGCTTTAAATTTTCGTAGAAAAAGCATTAGTTTAATTGAGGTGAAATCATAATTATTCAATAACGTAAGAGACACCCGAGTGAACCCAATGCCTCTACTAGGCGAGTTTAATAAAATTCATTAGCAGAATTCGGTAATAGTAATTAAATGTAAATTTGATTTTTCGCTATAAGAAAAAATAAAAATTTTTAGATTATACGATGTTAAATTGATATTAATTTATTATTAAATTTAAGATTTCGTGTCAGAAAAACTACAAATTTTACCGCAAATAGGTTTCACGGGTCGCCTTCAGTACCAGTTCACCCAGAACTGTTAGGTTCTGCGGATACGGGCACAAATATAGCAGACAAAACTTGAAGTCAGAATGAAATTTATTTTGGTTATTGAATGCTTATGAAATGTAGTTGAGTGGAAATGTCACCAGCCAAGCCGGCTCTGCAATAAGAGATTAGATTTCAGCCTGGCTGCTTGCCAGCGTAGGTCTCCTCCCACGCTGCATGCGGCAGCTTAAACATCTAAATTACAACATACAAATTAGTTCTTATTTGGGCACCATTACGATAATTAGTGGATAAAAGAGATTAATATGAGATCAGCAGGTCCTCATGATGACATTATATGGCTAGGCAATTTTGCTTTATTTGTGTGAGCGTCAATTACTCAGGACTGTGAACCCCTAACAAAGCTTAAATCTTTTGAAGAAAGCACATCAGAGAGAATAAAATCCAAGCGGAAGCCAAACTTAAGTTTTAAAAATGTACGTATTATTTAGATCGTCTGCTTGGTTTTTGTGCAAAAAATGAAGTCAAGACAGTGAAAATAACAACTAAATCCAATCATATCTTAAAATTTTGATCAAATTGGAAGTACTTTGTTTGAAGTACATCGCCAATTGGCGTGGTGGCGAGAGCCACGTATTTGAATGATCGGGCAATGTTCTGCCCATTTTAGGGCTATGGATACGCCATTCATATTACTTGTACAGATTATTATTTCTAAGTTTTGAATTGTGAAAAAGAGATGTCGTTTGATAAACTGAAATATTTTATTGATACTTAAGCGTTTGGAGAGCGATGAGAAGTTGATTAAATCCGCAAGGGAAGCCGATGAAAAAAACTTCCTGAAACCACTCCACACTGGAGCACAACTCGGGCACACTAATAATGCAGCAGCAGTATTCTTTACCTTAAGTTAGGGAAAGGCCTAAGAAGTAAGTGGCTTTCCGCTCAGGGCTGCTGGCTACTACCTCCTTTCGACTCGGCTTGATGCGACTGAGCACTCAACCGCACGCCGCTGACTTTTTGGCAGTTCGCACCGCCCCCTTGCTCGAGCGGCTGCTCAAAATACCTTCGTGTGCATCGTCTGAGAATAGCTCAGACCCTGCCACGACGCCCACAGTCTGCCACTCCAGCCTCCCTCCCTTCTCTGCCACTCGACCACTGCCCTTCCTTCCACACTCTTCGACGTCCACGCCCTCCGTGGTCTCTCTGTTTCGTTCACACAAAAAAAACATTCATGAAGTGCTGCCAGAAAGAGATTCCTCATCTTATTGATGGAAAATACGCGTTTAACCAGAATTTTCTCAGTTATAAATAATAATTTGTGTATGGTGGAAGTGAAACTCGGCATAGTTGATTTACAATGCAGTGAAGTGCGAAAAAATTGCAGTGAAAAAACACGTCATCTCACTCCGAGATCCCAGCCCAAGGCCTTTGCACCAGCAGCCTTATCGTCAATTGATGTTGCTTACTTGCACCTGTCATCTCAAGTTTTATTTTTCATTCTTCGTAAAACGAAATCCAAAATTTTCTCCACTATTGTGCACGAGCATCATGAGGTCAAAAGGCTGTTTCTAAAACTCATAACTTAAGGTCAAAAATGTCGCGTTCCGTAGAACCCGCAACACATAAATTTCAAAACACTGAGCCCAGGAACGAGATGATGTTGTCATTTTACTCACTCATTTGCTCAGCTGAACAGTGGCTTTGCTGAATGTAATTAGAAACGCCTTATTCCGAATTCTCCCATACAACTGTGCGGTTGAGTGTTTTTAAGATCAAAATCTTGAATATTCTTCCGTTAAATACTAGCTTACTTTTGCATCAGAAACAGAGATGATGTTAAAACAAATTGCTCCAGTAAATCGTAACAAAGTGACATATTATTGAGCATCAGCCATTTTAAATTCAAAAATTTCGGGAGCAACTTCTCTAAATCCAATTTCTTCGTTTGATAAAAGGGCGATAATTGTTTTCGTATGCTGAACTCTACGCTGGTTCTTAAATTTCGTCCATTTGGGTCGAAATAGGAGGGATGTTTATATAGTAAATATACCATATTAAAATTACGCAGCGCTGTGGCCGACGTTTAGCGAATGTGCTCCATGTAACTACATCTGTTGGACACAGACGCCATTACGGAACCATCCGATGTAGTCTACATTTCTTTACGTGATTTTAAAATATTTATACATGAGAATCCCTCGAAATTCGAAGTGCGTGCCGCAATACGATTTCTCTGTGTGAAAGGCGTCAACTCTGTTGACATTAATAGCCAAATCAGTGAAGTGTATGAGAAAAATATTGTAAGTGATAGAATGGTGTGTAAATGGGGTAAGGCCTTTAAAGCTGTCCGCACAAAAGTGCGTGATGAGAAACGAAGTGGGAGATCTTCAGTTATTATTGATGATCTCATTCAAAAAGTGGACTGTAAAGTGAAAGAGAATTAAACGATTCACGATTCCGTACTTGCTGAGAAGTCTTGTTTTTGCCGTGGGCCACCATTTAGCTTCTAAATAAGTCTTGGAGCTAACGACCAGCTTCAGTGTGCAAATAACTTAACCCAGCCACGGAGCTAAAGACCGCAGACTATGCTGAAACATCGTTATCCAGACGAATGACGAATTGTTTACAGATAATAGCACCGTAGATCATCAGCCAACAGTTGAACATGCTCGACCATAAGCAGGCAGTTCAGCTAGCGTCTGGCCTCACCTGCTCCGGCTTAACCTCTTCTGGTCTAACCTCTTCATGCTACCCCGGCTCACAACTTTCTTGCAGCCAATGACTGGCTCTAACTGCTCATTTGCCTCTTATCTCTAACTTCATGCAGCCAATGCAATTACGTTAGGTACACATAGGTTTGTATTGGTTAGAGTAATGTTGCAACGTGTGTAAGTTAGGCCAGAAGAGGTTGGGCCGGAGTAGATTTGATCACATGCAGCATGACCCTGCTGAACTTGCGCATGCGTAAGCGATGGCTGTGGACAATTAGTAGCATATACGGCTAACAGTGCTTTATATTTAAGCAATTGGCTTCATAGACTGCTATGACCTCTAGTGTGCTTACTCACGGAAAATAGAACAATTATGAAACTGGGCAAAGCTGGCCTCCGGCATGCAACATATAAGTTTCATGCTGTCAAGAAGTGTTCTTTACGAAATTGTCTAGTCACGTTGTTTAATCAAGCGGCAAGCTTATTTAATGGCGGCATTCAAGAGCTGGTCCCAAGATACGATAAGTCTCGCAATATTAATGGATATTATGTAGAAAAATAGAGTTACGTATGGCATTGCATGTGAATAACTTATTTTTGACATCAATGTATTTGTTTTTTCTTCATATCAAAATGGCACTTACTGTACTATAACGCATCGTAGAAACGTGATTCCACCAGGCCATCAGTGACGGTAATGAGCACCTTTTGATATTTTTTCTCTTTTCTTAGTTCAAGTATCATGAAAACACGAATTCTACAGTACGATATTTCGTTGAGTCGTATGTATCGCAAACATGAAGCCATGATATGAGCTTTCAACATACACATGTTTATCTTAATTTTAGTGACGGCTTGCTGCTACGCTAACTTCTCTAATGGTAGTGGCAGATGAATGTTGAACTAACCTCTTCAACAGACTCACGTAGCTACTATAAGTGGCAGCTGACGGTTGGGCTAACCTCATCAACAGACACACGTAGCTACTGTAAGTGGCAGCTGACGGTTGAACTAACCTCTTCAACAGAAATTCACGTAGCTACTTTAAGTGGCAGCTGACTCTTGGACTAACCTCATCAAAAGACACACGTAGCTACTGTAAGTGGCTGCTGACTGTTGGACTAACCTCATCAACAGACTCACGTAGCTACTGTAAGTGGCTGCTGACTGTTGGGCTAACCTCATCAATTGACTCACGTAGCTACTGTAAGTGGCTGCCGACTGTTGGGCTAACCTCAACAGTACACACGTAGCTACTGTAAGTGGCTGCTGACTGTTGGACTAACCTCATCAACAGACACACGTAGCTAATGTAAGTGGCTGCTGACTGTTGGCTAACCTCTTCAACAGTGCACACGTAGCTACTGTAAGTGGCTGCTGACTGTTGGGCTAACCTCTTCAACAGACTCACGTAGCTACTGTAAGTGGCTGCTGACTGTTGGACTAACCTCATCAACAGACACACGTAGCTACTGTAAGTGGCTGCTGACTGTTGGACTAACCTTATCAACAGACTCACGTAGCTACTGTTCGTGGTAGCAGACTGTTGAGCTTTTTGAGCTTCACTAACGAGTGGTGATTAAAATTTTCTTCTTCCTGTCAAAATATTATTGCATGAATGCTGGCAAAAATATTTTTACGAGGAGTACGAGGAGTAGGGATGGTGTTTTGCAGTTTTCCAACAACTGCTGACCACCTTTAGGATGTGGTCAGAGGCCGTTTTGAGTTTTTACTCATCAGTTATAAATAACCAAGTTATTCATTTATTCATTATGAGAAAACGACATGCACGTGTGGAGATGTGAAATTCAAATGCTTTGCATGAGTCATGCGTTGTGCAGGTCGACGTCAGGTCTAATTTTACTCGTTGGCATCTACGGTCTACGACTCAAGCGGCGGCCTCACGCCTTCGTCCATCTAGTCAGGAGCTAAAAATCTAATAGAAAATTCCTCGCTATAATGAGATGCTAATAAATAATTTTGCTATATGTCTCGACCTAGGACGATAATAAATTTATAAGACCGAATTTTTTTACTACTTTTTACCTTGTTTTGACGTGCGTTTCCACGATATAAATCAGCTCGGTGAGGAATCTTCTTGTTTTAGAAAATATTAATTGGAAAGAGAAAAGATTAGTTCGGCTAATATTTCCACTTAAAGATAACTCAATGAAAGTTATTGGTTATCATTATGACCGCTAAACGTTTTGTGCGATAATTATTATATGCATTTGATAACATTAAAAAAAAACGAGAAAACCGTTTTGGCAGGTTGAGTATAAATGTATACCTAACTCATTTTCAAGGAGTATTTAAATAATTTTGCGCCGCATGCTTACTCATCAGCGTATGTCAGATAACTTCTCACTCACATTCATCTGCTTACTCATCAGCATATGACGGATTACTCCTCACATTCACCTGATGACTCATTAGCGGATAACTCCTCCACTCCATAATAATATTCAACATTCATCAGCGTACTTCAGATAACTCATCTCATCGCATACCATAGATACCTCTCAGACTGTTTGAACCCAAGTTTGTGAGTATCGTCGTCTTCATCGTGGCAAACTCCAAACCCAAGTCGCATTGTTGACAAATGAGCTCGTGAGCCCAGCAGGTAAAAGATGATGGATGCACCACGCGCCGTGCATGGTAGAGCGATCTTGTTGATGTCATCCACGCACTACTGAAATTACGGCCGTCATATCGCCGGCCGGCAAATTGTCGTTCATTCATCAGCCACCTGCAAGTAGCATTGCGTTCCTGATTGGGTTGGATTGACGCTAAGCACGCAATAAGGAATTATCGCATATACTGCCGACAAAACTTTGCTTTCCTCTAAGTCTAGGATCTTGATCTTCGCAACCCAAAGCAACCCCAGTGTGAACGTTAAATGAGAAATCTTTGCGGATACAAATTTGCACAAAACGCTGCCCATTGCGTCGCTTAATGAATAGTATTCTTTTCTTCGAGTCTGAAGGAAAAATGCAATGTGCTCTCGCCAATTTATTACTCAGCGCAGGTGTTACTAGCTGTCGCTTCTAAAAACTGAGTGAAATTGAACTCCCAGTTCAATAGTTGCTTATATTTATGAGAAAATATTTCTAGCAGGCCTGATTGCATGTCCCGCGGCAGTTTCAGATTCCTCTATCATAGCTCAGAGTATCTGAAATATATCTCGAGAAAGACACCAGAAGGTCGTGGTGGATTTCGCGGTCGTGGTGGAACTGCAATCTAATAATTTTTCAGAAGAGAGTAGCTGGAAAAACGCAACATATCTTCGATGGAGTAGCTATCAACACGCAACATATATCTTCGAGGGAGTAGCAAACAACATGCAACATATCTTCGAGAGAGTAGCAATAACAACACGCAACATATCTTGGAGAGAGTAGCTGACAACACGCAACATATATTCGAGAGAGTAGATAACATGCAACGCCTATTTGAAGGAGTATATAGCTATACATAACATCTCTTGAAAGGAGTAGATGACAACAGAACCAATTAACACCTCTTCCTCTCGCACACCTCTGTGAGGGAGCAAAAGAACCACGTAACAAGTTTGCAGGAAAAGCAGAAGGACCGGGCAACATGGAAAACCACAAGAAAAGGACGAAGCATGCAGCGCGTTCTGTGTGTCATTTCATTTTCTGTTAAATTGCTTAGGTGGCTATGTTCAGATCAAAAACTCTATATTTGGTCGCGCAAAAAATCGCTCCCCGTCTTGTTTGTTCTTATAGCAGTTGTGCCAGCCGCAGCAGCTGTAGCAGCATGTATGGCAGCAGCAGTTGCATGAGCACACCATTGAACAGGGTCGGCAAAAGTTGCAGTATAGTAGTGGCATGTGAAGTAGTTGCAGTTACAAGGTTGAAAGAATAAATAGCAGGAGTACGGCAGGCGTAGGATGTGCTGCAGCAGTAGCAGGATAGTCTGTGGACCGATCAACAACTGTAGCATCTGGTTCAGCAGCAGTGGGAGTATCAGTGATAGTACAAGTAGCAGCAGCGAGAGTACCAGTGGCAGTACCAGCAGCAATAGCAACAAGTGAAGCAGCAGAGGCAGCAGCAGCGGCAGCAGCGGTAGTAGCAATAGCAGTAGTAGTAGAGGCGAAAGTAGAACTAGCAGTAAAGAAGTAGCAGTTAGCAGTAGAAAAATAGGAGTTAGTAGTAGAGTAGCAGGAGCAACAAACGAGTTGCAGTTGAAGTAGCAGTAGCAGCAGAGGAGTAGCAGTTAGAAAAGGAGTAGCAACAGTTGGGAATGCGTCTTGTGTGCGGTTTACTGTATTAGTCATCGACTCCTGCCACGCTATTGAGGGCATTGCCAAACTACCGCCATAATGTGTCACGCACTGAAAAATTAACCAGCAAACGAAGCCACATCGAGGCAACGATATTCCTGTCACGAAGAACGTCAAACTTTTTCACACCATTGTTTTGGGTTGTCACGGTGGCTTCGTAAAAAATATGAGACAAGGAGAAACATCACACTATTTAGGGCAATAGCCAAAGCGTGAAATTTATCGTTTAAATTCTATTTTAATTCATGCATGAAAAATAAGTTGCGAAGGTTAAAAATATAACTCAGTACTCACTGCAGTGAGTGACAGAGAGCGCATTTTCTCGTCGACGAAAACTTGAGGTCACGGACAGACGGACGGACCGACGGACAGACAGACAGACGGACGGACGGACATGGCGAGTATTAAATATAAGGTTCCTTTAAAAATATTGTCCGCCTGGTGCGTGTGTATCGTACGCAGCAGAACCGTAGTCGATTTTAATTTACGGATAGGATTCAGTTCGATGCTGGCTCTCGATTTACCTGGTCGAGGGAAATATTTGGTACGTGTTTTACTGACGACTTGTGTTCTTGTATTTACGTGATTTTACGTCTTGATGTGCTTATGATCGAAATAAAATGTTTTACTCAGCTTAATTATCATATGTGCAATACTAGTTTATTCTAATTTTATCCGTTTTGTTTCAGAAACCGATTTTAATATGAAAGTAATAAGAAGTCGCGTTTTCAAAATCCTTCGTAACTACGAAAGATTCTACAGTTTCAAATAAGTAAACGACTGGATAACAAAGTCAACTGAACTAGCCATGCATCGTACCCCACCTCGCGGTGACGTCAAACTTCCGTCAGCTAAGCTTAGTGCGGTGACGAAGAAAAGGAACGAAGTAGAGGAGTTGCTGTCCAACCAAACTCTTGACCTCGAACTGATTAGGAAGCTTTATACTGAATATCTCGTTAAAGTCGACAATCTACTGGAATCTTGTGACAGCCAGGAGCTTGGTGAATGGGTCCATCCTCACAAAAAACGGATCGATTCATTCCGTGATCGCATCGAAGGGCTTTTTGCTTCTCATAGGGAGGTGGATTGCGCAAGTCGAACCGAAGCAAGGTCTTCACGCTCGGTCCGTTCTCATCATACGTCTGCGTCGAGTACGTCATCAGCACGAATCCGCCTGGCAGAAAAGAAGGCAAAGACTATCGCCGATAAGCAACTTCTCGAAAAAGCGAAAGCTCTGGAGTGTGAGGAACTGGCCCTAAAACGCGAACAGGCAAGATTGCAGGATTTCAAGAGGAGAGTTGAGGTTGAACGCGCTGAAATCGAAAACCAGGTTTTAGAAGCTGAACTCGATAAAATCGAAAGGAGCAGCTCCTCGTACGATCGACGCTCATCAGTTCATTCGATATACGACGTTGGTGGAGCCACCCATGGCGTTGCAGCGCGAGATTCGGAGGTCGTTCTTCCCAATGCGCAAAGTGACTCCCTTCTTCACGTTCTTACGAGACAGAACGAGATCTCGAGCAATTTGATTATTAATCAGCAACAAAGCTTCTTGCCCAAGCGTGAACTGCAATCCTTCGATGGATCTGACGCAACAGAATTCAATGTGTTTCTGCGTAAGTTCGATAAAATGATAGAAACGAGATGCTCCGATCCTGCGGACAGACTATCATACCTAGAGCAATTTACAGCGGGCGAAGCACAGAAGTTGGTGAAAAGTTGCATCAATGACGATCCCGACATTGCTTACCGGCAGGCCAGAACTCTGCTTAAAGAAGAATTCGGGAATGAGTTTAAAATTGCGCACGAATACTTGGAACGCTTGAATAAGTGGCCTCAGATAAAGGGCGAGGATGTCGGAGCATTACAAGATCTCTCCATTTACTTGCTTCGATGCCAGAGTTATCTCGAATCTGCTTCCCCGAGCAACCCTCTGAACAGCCCTGTAGAAATAATGAACATTATTCAGAAGTTACCTTACAAGACCAGGGAGCAGTGGCGTCGTAAGGCTTATCAGAAGCAGAAGAACGCCCAAAATGTGCACTTCGGCGATCTCGTTAACTTCATTCGTGAAGAGGTTGCCCTTTTGAAACAACCCCTGTTCGGACAGATTACCGATCCCCGAACCACAACGAAGGACAAGGGTAATAAAACCAAGGTCAACGCCACGATGCTCCATGACGCGAAGATTTCGGTGCACTGTGATTACTGTGAAGGTGCAAATCATTCCTTGGAACAGTGTTCAAGTTTCAAGTCCAGATCCTTTAAGGAAAAATCGGAGTTCGTCAAGAAGCACAATCTTTGTTTCGGATGTCTTCGACGAGGTCATACGTCGAAATTTTGCAAGAACAGAAGATCTTGTGCGTTATGTCGCGGGAGGCATCCAACTATCATGCATGACCCGACGCTTCGAATGGTCGAGAGGGTTCCCCTCTCCGCTGAACCGGGGAGTGGGTCCGAAGCTAAGTCTGATATTCCGTCGGAGTTAGACGTATCCGGGGAAAGCGATCGCTCCTCTACTTCAGCCAGGGCAAGTTTCGTCGGTGGGGCCGGTGGGATTAAAGGCCGCGTTATGTGTCCAATAATTGCCGCTAAAATTAGGATTCGAAATGGTCAATTTATCACGGTGAACGTCGCTCTCGACAGCCATTCATCGGATAGCTGGATTAGGGACGATCTAATTGAACAGTTGGGTGCCGGTACTCGCCCCACAAAGGTTTTTTTGAGCACCATGGAAAACGTGAAGAAGGAATTGACGACTGCTATTTTGACCCATTTGGAGATCTCTCCGCTAGATGACAGTAAATTAACGTCGATTCCCATTCTGTTTACGAAGCCTTCAGAAAGCTGGCCTTTTTCAAGAGACGATATTCCCACCTACAAAGACGTCGAAAATTTGCCTTATTTGGAAGATGTGCCATTCGATTTTGTGACCGTCGATGTTGGCGTCCTGATAGGCATGAACTCGCCTGGTCTCATTAAGACCTACTCAACGGTTAGTGGCGAGTGGGAGCAACCGTTTGCATCGCTTCACTGGCTCGGTTGGGCGTTCAACGGTCCAATTGCAGGACGTCAGCAGGGAGCGCGTTGCAAGCGGTCGTGGTTGAATATTCAAAACCTAGAAGCGGACATCGAACGCTTCTTTTCGCACGATTACTTCGAGCCGGACGACCAGCCCACAACGTCGGTCGAAGACGAAAGATGGCTCAATAAGGTTAAAACCAGTTTACGACGGACTTCGAATGGAAATTATGAGATCGCGTTGCCGTTCTACGACGACAACGTTTCGTTCCCGCTGAATAGAAGACAGGTCGAGGCAAGGTTTGCGTCTTTGCTAAGGAAATTCCGGAAGGACGAACGATTTGCGAACGACTACACAACCTTCATGAATGGATTGTTGGAAAAGGGTTATATTGAGAAAGTACCCGAAGATGATATCGTGGTTCTTGACGGTAAGGTATGGTACTTGACCCACCATGCTGTGTACCATAAAACGAAGAAAAAAATTAGAGTGGTTTTTGACTGTTCTTTGAAATTCAATGGAGTGTCTTTGAATGAAAAGTTGATTCAAGGTCCAGATTTGACAAATAATTTGACTGGCGTCCTTCTACGCTTCAGGGAAAGTTATTGTGCATTTACTGCAGACATTGAACAAATGTTTTATCAGGTCCAAGTGCCTTCGAAGCAGGCAAACTTTTTAAGATTTCTATGGATCGATGATTCGACCGGTTCGGTTTCAGAGTATCGGCTTAAAGTCCATGTATTTGGTGCTCGTAGTTCGCCGAGTGTTGCCAATTTTGCCCTGAGACAAGCCGCCGTCGACTTTTCAACTGACCCGCGAACGAAAAGTGCGATTTTCAACAACTTTTACGTGGACGATGTTCTTAAATCAGTCGAAGGGGTGCAAGAAGCGGCAACCTTGTATAGGAACATCGGGAGGGTCCTTTCGCAGGGAGGCTTCAAGTTGACCGGATTTTGTGCCAATTCTAAGGAGCTCGTGCATTTGGTTCTTGGCGTCGGAGAGTCGAGCGTTGTCGGACCTGTTCATGAAATAACCGGACATGCACCAAATAGCAAGACTTTGGGTCTCGCCTGGAACACCCAGGGAGACGTTTTAATGTACAATTTCGACCGGCTTGGCCGAGGGGCGACTCGTCGAGATGTCTTGAGCATTGTTGCATCAATATACGACCCCTTGGGCGTTGCGTCACCCACTATAGTCAGAGGCAGGAAAATATTCCAGGAGTGTTGCCGCCTCAAGTTGGCCTGGGACGACGTGCTGCCTCCCATCTTGCACAATGCTTGGGTGAAGTGGTTAGACGGCATCAAAGAATTGAACTTGATCAAGATCCCGAGATGTATTAGAACCCCAAGGATCACCACAGGCGAGGCAGAATCAGTCGAACTTCATGTATTTTGTGACGGAAGTGAAATGGCCTATGGAGCCGTTGCCTACGCAAGATTCGTTTCATCACGTGAAGTGGAAGTAAGTCCACCTTTGTTTGCTAAGTCACGCTTAACGCCCTTGAATAGGAATACCCTAAGAACCATACCTAGGATCGAACTCAGCAGTGCCAAGTTGGGCGTAGAAATGGCTTGCGTACTGAAAAGGGAGTCTCAAATTTCATTCGAAAGGTGTTATTTTTGGTCAGACTCGATGACAGTTCTCGGCTACATCAAGAACGAGACCAAGCGGTTCCATCGTTTTGTGAGCAACCGTATTTCTTTCATTAGGTGCCATACATCTCCGACAGATTGGAACCACGTGTCGTCAACAAACAACCCCGCCGATATTATTAGCCGAGGTTGTACGGCAAGTGAATTGTCCACCAGTGAGCTTTGGAACAGTGGTCCTACATTTCTCAGAGAGGCGCTTCCGGTTCCCTTGGAGGTAATTTTATCCGTTTTGTTTCAGAAACCGATTTTAATATGAAAGTAATAAGAAGTCGCGTTTTCAAAATCCTTCGTAACTACGAAAGATTCTACAGCGAGCACAATAGTGCATTTTTTGCATAAATGAGAAAATGCGCTAAAAATATACGCCGAAAGATAATTTCCTTAAGTGCAGTGATTGTTGCAGTCGGGATGTGTTGAACGGGGGTGTTAGGGTATCATTGAACGTAATGTCTGTTCTCAAGTTATTATCATTAATCGCGTACTTGGCGTATTCAAAGGCCTCGCACCTACAACAATTGTTCACCTGCGACCGACAGGCGCAGGTGGCAGGCGGCCAGGCCTGCAAGGTCATCCCTAAGAAAAGAAGTCGGAGTAGGCGATGGTGAAGTGATTCACCCTCTTAGAAGTAGCCGCGACGCGATGTCATGGAGGATTGCAATGGCGGTGAAGTGATTCGTACCCAAAAACGTTTCAGCACTCTCATGAAGGTTTGTCATGGGAGCGAGGTGATTCATCCTCCCGGGAGGTAGCCGCGCTGACATGGGAGCTGGCCATGGCGGCGAAGTGATTCATCCTCTTAGGGGTAGCCACGCTGTGATGGAAGTTTGCCATGGCGGCAAAGAGATTCAAACCTTCGAGCGTAGCCGCGCTATCATCGAGGTTCACCACAGGTTTCCTCTTACCGATTGACTCGTACAAAATCAGATGATGAGCGTCAACAATAAAACATAGTAGTACTACGACAGGTACTAATGAGACGGGCACTGTACCTTGATCCGCCCTTCATACACAACTACTGGAGACGAGAATGCACGAAAACTCAATGCATTATATTATGGATGCGGTAATATTACCCACAATTGAAAAAAAACATTCTTCTGCTGAAATCATGGCGCTAGAAAACGATTCTTTCAGCTAACATGGCTTTCAACTGGGACTTTGCGATTCCATTTGGCTAGGAACGCGCGCCTGCTGTAGTAGCGAGTTGATTTTCACGGTAGCGGTAGCGAGCTGATTGCCACAGCATTGACAACAAGTTGATTATCGTGGCAGCAGCAATGGATTGATTATCACGGCAGCAGCAATGGATTGATTATCACGGCAGCAGCAATGGATTGATTATCATGGCAGCNCGGCAGTGGCAGGCCGCCATGATATCGTGCCAAGATGGTCTCAGCGATGGCACATGCGGAAGCCTCGCAGCTGGTGCCGCCTACCAGCTGGCCGATATCTCATTGTGTTCGACGCGGCCTTGCTGCCTCGGCCGGGTGACTGAGACCGCAGGAATGCAAGCAACAAAGTTGAGCGCTTCCTCGTGTCGCGAGCTGCAAAAATTTCCGATCTGAGTTTCACGTGTCGCCTTTTTTTTCTTCACGCAAAATTCCTGCATACAAAATTCAGTTGATGGTCCACGACAATATCGAGAATTTAACTCAAAACAGCGTCTCCATTTATAACCGAAGCTTTTTTGATTCGTCAAAAAGATGAAAAATATTTTATAAATTTGTCAGAAACTGAAAGAAAACTTTAGCATGACAATGTTTAAGAAGTAAAATTCATAGCTACTGAAGTGTGTCGATGAATTCCAGAAAAATTATGGTATTTTCTTTTATTTATTTCTTTTCATTTATTTTTTGATCTATTGAGCAGTTTCCTTAAAGTGGATTGCTAATTGTAATTCAGGTAATAAAATAGTAATCTTAAAACCTTATATTTGATGGTCCTATTGCATTTACTGCAATATTCTTATGTCAGTCTAAAAATGACTGGTTTCTAATACAATTTACCCAACACATACAAGTTTTGATGCGGCTTACTTAAGATAAAAAATTCAAACAAGAAAACCGAATCGAAACAAAATTCAGGAAATGATGGAACGCATTTCAATGCACTTTATGAATCTATTAATTTTATTAAAAAAACATGGAATGTAAATTTGCCCTTGAAAGCCTAGAAGCTTCTAAATTGTAAAAAAATTCCTAATATGATTTTGATGCAGTTTTTTCCCGTCATTCATTGAGTAGCCGTTATAATCTTTTGAAGTTTTCATTTGTTTGTTATTGTAAACTATTGCAAGTTCATCTAGAATTTTGGAGTTTCTGCTCCATGTCTCATCGTCTCATAGAACCTAATTCAATAGCCCTAAATATTTTAATTGCATTTAAATGCAGTCTTCATATATTCTGAGCTAAGTACTTAATATTTATCTAAGTACAAACTTAGAATAATATTTATTCTAAAATAATAATTATTTAAATAATATTTTCGCGCACTTAAGCCATTGCTCAAAAACTGTAAAAAAATATAATTCGGCAATAATAAATACGTAAGTGTCCATACAAAAAAGCGGTTTGCAGTAGTTTGGAATCGAATTGAGTTAGATTAGAGACAAGCTCTGTTACTCAGAGCAGCATTTGAGACAAGCTCTGTTACTCAGAGCAGCATTTGAGACAAGCTCTAAGCTCTGTTACTCAGAGCAGCATTTGAAACAAGCTCCGTTACTCAGAGCAGCATTTGAGACAAGCTCTGTTACTCAGAGCAGCATTGAGACAAGGACCGTTACTCAGAGCAGCATTAGAGACAAGCTCTGTTACTCAGACAAGCTCAGAAGGAGATCCCTGAACAGTAGAGCAGTTTTCACGCCGATTCATCGGCATTTAGATGTTGTCACACATATTAGAACTTCAAAAATTCATTCGATATTTTTTTCCCTGAGAGCTTGTTCTGCAAACCCACCAAAGCTGTTAAAACGTATTCAAATTTATGCAATCTGGCAAATAGTAGCATCATTAATTCAGAAATTGATTTAAAATGACAGATTGCAGATTTAAAATATGGATTTACGACCAGTTAGAAATTTAAGACCATCGTTAGGCCACAGGAGAATCCGATTATAAAACGAACGAGCCTTTCGAGGGTTGCACCTCATGTATATTGGATATGCTAGAGTCGTGAGATAGCCAAATATTGTACGGCCAAATATTGCTGTCCAATAGTACATTGCGAGCCAATTATTGGCCGCGCTAAAACAGCGTCGCTGAGAGTTTCTGTCTTGATCACCCGCCCCAATTCTCGTTGCATGACTCGAAATTAGAAGAAGAATAGGTGTCCTCGAGCACAGAGGAAAAGTGATCAGAAAAATATCTGACTTGCATTGCGATGAATTACGTATTATTTCGTCTTTAGATGACTCGGGGCTCTTCTTGCGTTATGATATCCACTCAATTCTGTGCTCGTATACAGACTCATCTTACGTTCGAATGTTTGCCGTAAGAATGACTCTGCGTGGAAATGTGTACATTCCTCATAAAATTCTCCTTTGCATTAATTTCATGCATAGAAAATTGTAATTGCCTAGGGTATGAGTTTTTCCCAGAATATAATCAATCATGCAAATTAACCCAGCCTAAATTAAACTGGTGTTTGTGTAAGCATTTTTTCCTCTGTCACAACTCCTATAAGGAACTAAGACAGACCTGACAAATCCTATGTATGTTATTATGCTCATTAGTCTTTTATTTGTCCGTTCAGAAATATCTGATCTCCAAGGACACAAGACGTTATTCCGTTCATTTAATTCGTTCTTAATGTTCATGTTAGAGCCATTTATTAACCTCATTACAAGTTCATGATTGCAATTAAATAATACTTACATTATACTGCTGCTTGACTGCCATTAATTCAGCGGCCGTATTGTAGGGGCAACAGTCAGATAGGACAGTTGTCAGATGGCGACTGCAGCTCATACGATTGTAAATGATAATTTTGGGCATTCAGCCGCTACAATGATAGTAAAGTAATGTAAATAATAATAATTATTAATAATAATAGCTGTTTCAGCGTTTATTAGGCCGTAGGCCTGTCGCCGATTCTTAACATCGCAAAACATTCACAGCATTTTACGGTCTCGAACTCACAACTCACTGATTCAAATTCTGCTGTGCTTAAACCGCCCGGCCTCCTTGCCGATTCTGACCAGAAACTGGCGCACAGAGCTGGGATCGAACCCGCGCCTTGATCCCTGCGCCAATCTTGGTACTCTACTTTCAAAATTCGCTAAGTAAACGTAAGTACTTACGCTCTATTTTCTTGTCTATGATTGGTGGATTTTAATTGAAAGGCCGTAATGACTGGCCGATGAACTGACGATCTCTTAACTTTTTTTGAAAGTATAGGCCCTGAACTTTAACCACTGGGCCACCCTGCCATTAATAAATGACTTAATAGTACAATACGATGGCACAGCCTGTTAGTGGTGCACGATATCACAGGCTGGTGATATAGCTCGATGATAAAAAAGTAAGGCCAAAGGCGACGTTCAGATACTGCACTGAGATGGCGCTGGTAATGAGACGCGAAGAAGCCAAATCTCAGCAGCGACCATGACCGCAACGTTGTCGTTTTTTCAAGGATTAGGAAAAGAGAAGATGATTGCATTTTCAGTTTATGCAGAAAAGTGCATGTGAGGCAAATTTTTTATGTCTTAAAAAGTTTCTAGTAATAAGGATCAGCCAATTTGAATTCAATGACATGTATTTTGGACCTATTCCTGAAAATCCTGTAAATTTTTTATACCGATTTTTACCAGCAATGATTAATATAAATATTGGCGCATGCAGAATTCCTGCCCCGAAGAGAGACTTCAATATTTGTAATTAAAGAAGCAAAAGCATTGGCCTAAATGATCCAAACTAGAAAAACTAGCGGAAGCAAGAGGAAATCAAATTTACTGTTAATTTTTTAAAAGAAAAATAAAGATTTCTGAAAATATTGGATCTAATTAATACCACTTTTCCACTTTCTCTGTCCTATATGTAAAACATGAATATAAATATGCTATACAATTGATTTTATTCAGCTGTTACTCATATTTATCGACAACCTAGCGTGAGGGTGAAGAAAATATGGCTGCAAGACATAGGAGGGATGGCGGTGAGCAGTGCGGTGGACGTTGCAGTTCGTCATGCATGGCCCACTTGAGCGCGCGCCAACACTGCGGCCTCTGGGTGGCGCTTACCTCGCCAACACTATTTCGGGTCTCGAACTTCTCCGTACCCGGTAGGTACTGTGACTACCGTACCGATAATATGGTACTCTGGTAGGTACTGCGACTGCCGTACCGATAATATGGTACTCTGGTAGGTACTGTGACTACCGTACTGATAATATGGTACTCTGGTAGGTACTGATATGGTCGTACTGATATATCGTACCGATAATATGGTATTCTGGTAGGTACTGAGACTGCCGTACAGCTAACCTGGTACTCTGGTAGGTACTGTGACTGCCGTACCGCTAACCTGGTACTCTGGTAGGTACTGCGACTGCCGTACAGCAAACCTGGTACTCTGGTAGGTACTGAGACTGCCGTACCGCTAACCTCGTACTCTGGTAGGTACTGCGACTACCGTACAGCTAACCTGGTACTCTGGTAGGTACTGAGACTGCCGTATGGCTAACCTGGTACTCTGGTAGGTACTGCGACTGCCGTACCGCTAACCTGGTACTCTGGTAGGTACTGAGACTGCCGTATAGCTAACCTGGTACTCTGGTAGGTACTGCGACTGCTGTACCGCGGATGTGGTGCTCTAGTAGTACTGGTAGGTATTTAGACTGCTGTACCGCTGACCTGGTCCTCCGGTATATACTATATGACTGCTTCTCCGGAGAACTGATCCTTTATAACTCTTCTGCGATACTCTACTGCCTGCCTTGAGAAGACGTTGCCCTTCGAAAAATTTGCCCAAATTAATAAAAATTTTATTATCTGTCATGAGTGAATTAACTTGTCTTTGGTTTTTAGCCTTTTCCTGCTTATGACTCAAATACTGAAACGCTGCTTTTTTGTTTGCAATCTGATAAATAATCTACTGAGAAGTGAGGGATAACATTGCAGGGGCACTTCAGAGTTCTTGCTTTTCTCTTTTTTTTTCACAATTCTTGCTTTTCACTTGACTGGCATGTAAATGTTGAATATCTTGGCTTCAAAAAAATATGTTCTATTAACAGCGTTTGGGCGGACTTACATTCCTACAGCACATCTACTGCTTATCCTGGATCATTTCTATGTAAAGCAAGCGATATTAATCTTCTTCGGACTCTGCCTGGACGAGAAGCAGGTGCACAGATCGCTGACTCTGGGATTCGTACACTTGTACCAACTGTGTGCCGTCAACCCAGCACATGTACTCTCATATTCGTGCCACAGTTTCGTAACTCCTCGATCTAAGTGCACGTCTGATGGCTCCACGAATTCCGACGCCATTCAACACATATGCATTTAAAAAAAAACTTAGTCGGAGTTTGTGGTTTTGAATTTAATTGTTAATTCATATACTGTTGAAATGTACGACAATCAAAGAAGTCATTTGCACAGTTAATTTATTTGAATTTCAAAGAAAACATTTACGTGGGACTCACAGGTGGTGCTGTTTTCAAATCATTAATCATTATAGGTATAAATTCTATGTACGATCAAAGTTGTGAAAAAATTGAAAGCAAAAGTTCCTTTTGATTATTAATTGCATATCAAGCATTATTCTCTGTTAGTAAACCCAAGGTTGATGCTATTCATTTTGCGTGTAACTCAAGTATAAATAACAATTCTTTGAAAGATGATAACACATGTAAGTTATGTGTCTATTCATACATGTAAATCGTATAATATATATACACATTATATTGGTTGTATAACAATGTATCGCAATCTGATCACTTTGCTTCTAAGCCGTTAGATTAAAAATATTATCATTAAATAAGTACGCCGATCACAAATTGTCTATTTAAATTACAAATTCCATGAGTATTTATAAGTAAAGAGGCGCCAAGTAAATTGACTTTATTATTAATAATAATAGTTTCGGAGCCCAGCTCCATCATCAGTTCGGAAATTTATAGTAAAGTTCAATCGACAGAGAAGAGCTTAATTTGCACGAGAAGTACTAAAACCAAAGTGTTGGAAAACAGACCATCGAACATGAAACCGATCGCTTAAAAAATTAAAGTGGATAAAAAGTGTAAACTTTTTTACGGCAAGGTTTCCGTCGCCGGCTTCTGGTCAGTTTTTTCGGTACTTGATCTTGATCGTGTAAGTTTGACTCTTCTTTATTTATTGTATCTGCGGTTAATAAATTCCTCTAATGATGAAGTAGCTGTTCTCCGAAACGTTTCGATAAATAATTTGATAAATTCTTTTCGTGTTTTCTTCTGTCATAGAAATAAACGCTAAGTTAATTAAGGTCGTAAATTGAACATAAATACTCGTACCACAACGATGTGCCTTAATTTCGGTACCGTTGTACCATTCGGAGTCCAACATAAAAGCCCTCTGACCTAACTTGGTAGTAAGCCGTCATTTCTTCAGGTACCGCTTAACGAACCTCAAGGCCGACGGCCGTCGGGGCGCCGCGTCGTGGTGGTCACGGGCGTCGTCTGCTCGCTGGCCCTCCTAAGCCTCCTGTCCATCAGCGGCCGCAGCCTTCGGCAAAGGTTCATTTTCTGTCAAAAACTTTACAGTCAAATTTATGAATTAAATGATTAGTAAATGTCCGACACGTCAAGCACATAGATGGAGATTTATTTCATTACTAGCGGGGGAGTCTAGAATATATATATGTCGCTGAGCTCGATATCCGCCATTTAAACATGGGTCAATATTCTCGTAATCGCGATGTTTGAAACAAATTATAATTAGATATTTCGTGCAAACATCATTTTAAGATTGTACTTGTTTAACCTATGATAGTTCAGGCTCAAGTAAAGTGTTTATATTAAGTAATTATGTTGTTGCAAATGAATGATTACTTTTTAATTAATGGTAAGCATAAGACTTCAATTACTGACGAATGTGTTTGCCAATAGCCCAATATTTTGCATATATCTCTATGTTTTAAAATAGCTTTATATATTTGCCCATAGCTCCATCACTCACTCCAGTGATGAAGCATATCCTGGCAGGACTGCCCCACGTGACGAGGCAGCTCCACGTGACGAGGCAGCTCCACGTGACGAGGCTGCTCCACGTGACCCCGCCTGTCCTCCTACCCAACCCCCTCCCAAGAGGATTCTCCTCTGGACCCATTTCTGGGGTCTTGGCAGCGAGTCATGGGAACGCATTTTCTTTAGGTTAATATTATAAGATTAAATAAATGCTGATTAAATCAGGTTTATAAGATTAAATACATGTTGATCTAAGTTTAATAGAGTACAAGGGTTTGAAGATTATAGCAGCATTGCTGATCCATCTGCCAAAGGCGATCCAGCTGCCTATGTAGTCCAGCCAAAACACTGACATTAAACACAAAGGCGCGATTATCGTTCTGATCTGCTGAGGTCTTTTGAATGTTCTATTTCACAACTCTGAGCACCGGATATAGAAACTAATATCCCAATTAATAATTTTGCAGTGATCGTTATTGCATTGAGTTGACTACAAATCAAGATTGCATATCTTGCTTTTAAACGCGATGATTTCATATGTGAACTGCATATGCTGACTACACAATCAGATCTTTAATACGATGTTCGTAATGCTAGATTTTTTTCTCTGGCTTCAGGTTGATGCAGCACAAGTGTCCTGTCAGTTCTTGCGAGCTGGTTTACGACCATCGCAACCTTGCAACGGCCGACGCCGTCGTTTTCCACTTGCTGGATTTTACGAACACCAGCGACCTCCCCCAGGAGCGTCCCACCGGGCAGTCCTGGGTTGTGGTCACGCTGGAGGCACCTCCGAGTGAGCCTCTGTGTGGTTTCTGATAAATTCAATAGCCCAGCAGTCTAGAGTATATCAGAGGAACTGGTTACAAATTCGTAAATGACTCAGGCGTATAATAGGTATAATATCCCGGGATAAAATTGAGCATTACGATCCCGAGCAAGAAACTCGTATTGATAACAGATTTAGAAATAATTCGAGGATCTGGAGTTGCCCTAATGTATACGTTAGATCCCAAGTCTGACCTTGAGTAACGCTTACAACATTGCAGTTACTGCAGCGAACTGCTTCTCCGTAAGACGCAATCCTATTCACATAACTTGCATCATACCGGCAGGAGAAGCCACCATTTTTCACATTCAAAACAAATCAAATGTTAAACGATAATAATACATATATATCTTTGGCTAATTATTTTATAACCACGGATTTTCATGGGTACAAATCTTGATCCGCTATGGATGAACATTAGAATCAGAGCTTACATTTCAAAGACTGCCCGTCATTTTGAAAAGTTTTACTTAGCTCTCAATCCTTCAAGATTCTCACTCTTCTCGCCCAAATCCACACAAATGACCAACCACAATCAGTTGGATGGTTTGACGCATTGGTGCCCAGCCTTCGCTCTGTCATATTTCCCTGAGCTTATTTTTTTCCACTTGGAGTCGCGGCCATGCATCCTGTCGACTACGGTCGCCTGCGCGGTGTGATCAACTGGACAATGAGCTACAGACGAGACTCGGAGATTGTTGTCCCTTACGGCAGGACTGTTCCCAAGGAGCTACTGGATACCAAAATAAGTACACATACATACGCATACACATGGCTACGCTCGAGCGTACAAAGCCGAGCAAGACCTACACCGCTCACATAATTTGTTTTTACTACTCACTAAAAATTTTGCTCTCTGTGCCAATGATCATTTTCGATGCGTTTTATTTTTGCTGAACTAATGATTTTTTGGGGACAAGAATACACGCCTCCAAGTCATCAGCCACTTTGTGGTCAAGAACATATATGAAATAAGAACGTGGACATGAAATAACTTTTTCTTTAGGGTCTGAGGCCATAAATTTAGTTATGAAGTATTTGGATGAAGTAATAGTATGGTTACTACAGATGAGCAAGAAAGTTTGGAGAGCCGAGACTTTTGGTCAGAGAAAACGAGCGGCCATTACGTTGCATGGATGGTGAGTCACTGCGCCACTGACAGCAGGAGGGAGTGGTACGTCAAAGAGCTCGCCAAGTGAGTTCCAAATCTCAGTTACTTCAATCTTGGTTCTGAAAAAGTTTAGAGTGGAATTACATCGTGGATTTATTTAGTAATGACATTAATATTTTCACCAATCTGAGATATATTAGTGGCGAGAAAAAATTCGGAGATTTACAAGTCACTTCGATTTTAATTTTGGATCTTTTCCTAAACTAGCTGAAAGTTGTAAAATCTGCAGCCCAAAAAAGGCAATGCATGTTTTTAAAATGAAAATTAGGAAATTTGATAAGAATGAAACAGTGAAATACTGTTTAGCTCATTTTTGGCGCACATTCTTTGTCCCGTGACTGTTTCTATTATCTCTTAAATGGCTTATGGCTTCTCTCAGCTACACTAGGTTTCAATATAACAAGGTACATCAAAGTTGACGTGTTCGGGAAATGCGGCTTCAAGAAATGCGGGAAGAACATATCCATCAAAACAATCGGATCCTTTGACCAAGATAGCTGCAACGATATCACCAGCAAGTACTTCTTCTACCTCTCCTTCGAGAACTCCATTTGTGAGTCAAATTCTCTCAGGGTTATGAGCTTGATTTTTCAATTAACTCTGATTCTCACCCTCCAATTAACCCCCTCCTGATTCTTCAAGGCTGAATTATCTTGTGCTCAATAATGTTATTTAGCAAAGAAACTGTTTGAATTGATCTAATAATGAATTATTCAATGATTCATTAATGTTTCTAGATTTTATTTTCAATTATCCACTCATTACTGATAGACTCCTGCAGGTTGCTTACTGGTTGGGACGTTGTGCAGAAAATGTCTTCCTTAGTGCCTCTGCCCCAAGATCTCAGCCGTCAATGCACGCAAGAACAACATACCAAATATTGTGACGTACTTGTTTGCCTTTCTTCACAGTTGTTTGCCTTGGCAAACTCCTCACTTGTTTGCCTTGGCAAACTCCTCACTTGTTTGCCGTGGCAAACTCTTCACTTGTTTGCCTTGGCAAACTCCTCACTTGTTTGCCTTGGCAAACTACTCACTTGTTTGCCTTGGCAAACTCCTCACTTGTTTGCCTTGGCAAACTACTCACTTGTTTGCCTTGGCAAACTCCTCACTTGTTTGCCTTGGCAAACTACTCACTTGTTTGCCTTGGCAAATTTTCTTTGTTTGCATGAGGTTTAAACTTGCCTTTTTCGCAGGCGAGGACTACGTGACAGAGAAACTCTTCATGCCGCTGCAGCTTGGGGTGGTGCCGGTGGTGCTTGGTGGTGCAGACTACAACGCCATCGCGCCGCCGGAGTCCTTCGTAAACGCGCTCGACTTTCCAACTCCTGAGAAGCTGGCACAAGCGCTCCTGTCCATCGCCGCCAACAGGACTCTGTACAACAGGTGAGATTCATTTGATCTGCGATAATTTCAGAGATTCCTGTGATCCGCGTCTTTTTAAAAATTACGAATAGTATTGACTGCCGATTAATGTTTAAAGCTAGTGTGTTTGGAAGGATTTAGTGTTGATTTGGAAGAAGCCGTGTTAACTTGGACTTCAACACAATTAATCTTGTTTTTAAATATATTCCATGTTTATATAAAAAACATTATTATTTAGACTGAGATGTTTAATTGCATTGAATCACAGAGCAAACGGTTTAATATACAAATCGCTTTACGATATAAATTTACTTACATCAAACTCATTATTTATAATGAAGTACATGTACTAACAGCCGAATTATTGAACCAGGTTCTTTAAGTGGCGCGAGCACTATAGCGTTCAGCTCGGCCATCCTTTTGATCCCATGATATGTGATCTTTGTGCGAGACTCCACGGCCTACCTCAGCAGCACGAACGCATTCAAAAAACGTAAGGCAGCCTTATGCTTACGCTGCACTTTGATTATGCTTATGATGAAATATGACTATGTTTATGTTGCAATTCGGCTAAACTTATAACAAAATTGCACAAGAACAAAATTCATAATCGTGTTTTTACATTTGCTTGTGGACAAGCCTAGAGCAGCCAGACATGAATGATTTTTTTGATTAGAGAATTTAGTTTTTGTGAATCTCGATACGCCGAATCTGGTATAATATCTATGATTGTTTCAGAAAAGCAAACAACATTTAAATCGACGTTTTTACTTCAGATAAATCCGTTTACTCAAAATCTTTAACTTAGAACTGCTATAAAAAATTTCTGATTAAATTTAATTTTTCATCTTCCAAATTATATTAAAGTTTATTTCAATACAAATTTTATTCATAATCTAACTCTCCCTTCCTTCAGTTAGCAATACCGCATGCCTCAACCAATAAAAGTGAAATTTAACGTTTGACAAGATCCTAATACGATTGGAATTGTGGAAATTAATTAAATTTAATTAATTAAAAAGAATAAAAAAATTAAAGAGGCTCTTGGGCCTTATTAATTTTCCATTACCAGGCTTCAAGCAAACCACATACAAACCCATGAACTCATTCTTGGTAGGGTGTAACAGATGATTCTCTCTAGTTTTGATCTTAACCTTTATTTAAATAATCCAACATGTTCCTCTATATTAAATTCTTGCAGCGAAATCAGACGATGATCTTGGGTTTGACCACGATTTCGTCCTCATCTGTTTGACATTTGCCTGAAAAATTTCAGATATTTTGCCTGCATTTGTCCAATTTTTGTATGAAATTTCTGAATCCAATGATCACAAATGTAGCTTCTTCGAATATAAGTAACCTAGAAACCGACGTTCAAAAAAATCTCCATGGAAACCCGTATTTAACATAGACTTCAATTTTATTCCGGATTTGAAGTGCATAAACATTATTTCAATTCCTTTAATACGCTTGGATAGCCCCGATTTATATATTCACAGCACCTAGCTGCAAGTAATTGAAAAAAATTGGCACAGATACTATACAAATTTCAATGCTTTGATCAATCTCGAATTCATGGATAACTTTCATTACATTTGGTCGTTGGATTTTATAATATAATACTGGTCGCTTTTCCCGTAGACTTTTACTCGTAGATTGCTTGTTGAACTATTTCATATTCACTCAAATAATAGTCATAATAATAATATTAAATTTATCTTAATTCATCAGTCATCAATCATTGGAAATTATCATATATAATGTCCTTTTATTTTCTCCAAATTCAGGCGATCTCCTAATTGGGATAAGTGCATTTAGTAAAAAACATAAATGTAATTTATAGATGTAACTCACGAAAATGGTAACACATGGCAAGAAATTTATTGACTGCCGATATCTGGACGATATGGCTCATAAATCTTATTTACGTTCCAAAATCTCATTCGTTGCAAAAATAGCGGCCGTGCCAAACGTTATAGCCTGACATCCGACCCAGACTGCCTGGGAGAGGCCCTAATGGAAACCACATATGAAATCATATAAGGAATTTCTTCTTTTTCTTAAACTTCTACGGGTTTCAATCCATTTCCCAAGTTATATTGCATGAAATATCTAAAGCGTTTCTTTTAACCTATTTTTACAACACTTCTCTTTAACTTCACTTCTTGTTTGTCTGTCTCTTTGTCTGTCTGTCTGCTACAAATCTTGTAATCGAAATTTAACAAACTTCTACTTATCCTATCGATCTGAAATTTTGCATACTTGTTTAAAGTTGGAGACAATGCATGAATCAAATGTCATAAAAATTTATATATTAAAAAAAATTTATATATTAAAAAAATTGAAAAATTAATTTTTTTAATATTCGAAAATTAAATGAGAAATTCATGGTACATCTTTAAGATTGGAGATACTGGATTCTTTGGAAGTGTTGTCTTTAAAAAGTAATTTTTAAACGTATATTATTAATGACGGGCTCACTCAGTTAAAAATGATACTTTGGCATTACAGTTTATTTCGTCGAAATCTTTTCTTATCATAAAATAATAATTTACATGAAAATTTAGTAAATATGTATATGTAAAATTATTATTTACTCAATGTAAATAATAATTTACATGAGTAATGAAGATTTCGTTTTCGCTATAATTTTTTCTGAATTGCTCAAATGAACGGAGCATAACTTAAGACAAAAATGTTAAAACGGAAGCTTGTGATGGGCATATATTAAGACAAAAAAATTTGAGACGGAAGCTTGTGATTGTTGAACCTCCTACAGACAGGGAGCCGTGCCTGGACTTGTTTCAAGGACCCTCACCCCGAAGTGGCCAAATGGGACGTACCGGGACCTGGAGGACTGGTTCGTGTTGGGCTCGTCGTGCCGGCGCTGGTGGGCTGATGCTGAAGACTACCGACGTCATCACAATAATTTAGTGAACACACCAGGCCTCGCGCGCCAGTATTCAGAAGAGAAAATTTTCGGCGGTCTTGTGTAGAATATAGAGTAAACTTTGAGTGCGAGATTAGGTGGCCGGAACTGGCGAACAATAGTTTCATGTAAAAAACTAAAGCGTTCGTCCAAAATTTGATGTTCGTCCAAAAATGAATATTAATTTCTGAAGAACATTACGGTAGAACATTAACATTTAAAATTTCGGCATTTTATCGCGCCATTTAAATGACACACTCCTTTATTTGGCCCTTCAGTGATGCACTCATATAATATTGGCTCGTGATATATGCGGAATAATCATCGTTAAGGAATAACTTGTGATAAAATTAGTTCCAAGCATCCCAAAGTGTTCGCAACTTTAATAATATATTGTTTTTCATGCAATGATTTTCACTTATGTCCTCAAGTCCTTTCTTCATTTCATTATTCAACGTATACATGCAACAATATAGCAACCTATATTTATTCGATATGGTCTTCACTCAACAGTTGACTGACGTTGGGATTTTTTCAACAGCTGACTTACGTTACGAAGTAACGAATTGTGGAATACGATTTGATATAAATGAAATATTCGAGGTCCTAATCATATAGGAATAATGTCTGCAGGTAATTATAATTGGTAGCCGGTTAATTCTTTGCACATACGGTATTTTTTTGGGGGCACCTAAAGTATTTTTACTAGAATGAGTACAAAATAACTACTGATGTAGTAAGAGCTACAAATATAGCTAATAATGTATCAGAAATGCAATCAGTAAAACTGATTTCTTTATTTCATTTAATTTTCTGTTTTCAGTCTTGGGCTGATTAAAAACACATTTTTCATTTATTAATGTATGAATCTTCTTTTCGACGTTAAGATTGACCTCCAAAGTTTTGTCTTTACAAAAATTTTGACGCACCCTCGCAGGTGAAAACTATCGCCTGAGTCTGTAGTTTTTCACGACGTCTGTGCAGACAGTCGAGTTAAAGTTGCGGCAGACGTCCCGAGTCGTGACGCTGGCGTCTCGCGCGCGCTCGTCTCCATCGATCTTTGCCCCAAACAGCGGCGGTGTCTGTAACACTCACCCCGAAGCTTGGGCTCGATCTCTTCGAATCTCTTCGAAACATACTCAATGTTCGGTCAGTTTGCTGATGGTAGACACTATCATTGGTGGTTGTTAGAGGAATGAATGCGTCAGCAAACTTTTCAGAGTACGGTTTCTGACTCGAAAAACTTCTATCGCTCATTTTCTAGTTTCTAATGAGTCAATTTTTGTGACTTATCATTATGAAATCAGTCTACGGAAAGAAATATCATGCACAGCAAGGTTCGTGGTAATATTGAGCTATTGATTTGAATTCTTTGTTAAGCTCACAAATATAAAAAAAACTTGCCTTACAACATGCCGGGGCAATTTAGATCTTCCGAGTCGACCAGTGGGTGAACTCCCCTGTATCTCAGGCCCCAATATCAAGCTCGATGACCGGTGCATTTCCTCAATTGCTCCTCGGTCGTTACCCTAAAGGCAGAGCCATGTTTCGTTTAAGACAGCGCCAGCCAAAAACGGCACCCGTTTAGCGTTCTGATAGTCCAACACTGCATCTGTTTAACGCTGAGCCCGTCTAACTCATATCATGAAGGCCCCGAGATGTCGAAGTTATAGGCAGGAGTTCAGGATGTTGGAATAATTTCTCAAAGTGACATCAGCTGCGTTGATCCCGAACAAAATTGGGAGGGGAATATTCTTAGTTTACTCTCTTACTTTACTCTTTTTATAGGTACACATTTGAGGATAACATTAATGCAAAAATAATGCAAAATAAAAGTTCTATTCAAGGTGATGGTAATTATATGCTGAACAATGTCACTTGTGGGGCGATCTCCTCGAAGCACAAAGATTAGGAATTGAACTGAAAGGCTCGCGAAAGCGAAAAGAAAATTAACTTGAATAGTAAAGACCTGCTCCACTTCTGTGACGCTGTGCTGCAGAGCATCATCTGTGATGACGCTGTGATGCAGAGCATCATCTGTGATGACGCTGTGCTGCAGAGTTTTTTCTGTCTCTTTAAACCAAGTGTCTTCGGTAAGAGTCTAAATAATCAATGATGTTTAGTGCCTCTTCATAACCCAACAACCAGCCTCTTGTGAAGTGAAGGTCGATAATGCGGTTACTGCGTGTTTTCCATGTAATGTCCAATTTGAATGTGAGTTACATTTTTGTAAACATCGTTCATGAATTCAATCAATAGTGGGACGGACTCGAATAAGTGTGTAATTAATTATATATAATTAGACAAAACGTGGGAAAGGAAAGGGGATATCGTGAATAAAAGATGCATGTAGTCAAGAATTCGTCCTCAACTGCGTGAAAAACTGAAAAAATTCTAGTGTCACGCCTAATTTTTATTATATAGTGAGAAATGCAGAAATATATTTAATCAAACATTTAATGCTGTAATTCGGGGGGGGGGGGAATTTCGCATTAGAAATCATCTGGCTGACTTCTCTCAAACGACAATCTATGAAAGATTTTTAATTGAGTGTTATGGATCATGTTGCCTGATGTACATAATGTACTCCTTAGCGTCTTCCTCATTCGTTATTCATAGCAAACAGATTTCAAATCTACGTTATAACGAGTTTGTTATTGCATCCAGAGGCGATTTCCAGTTCTTGACTTTCTCGTCTTTTTATATTCACTAAATTTTCGAGGTCGCAGACTTCCAGTAGCCACATAGCAGTTGCGGGGTGAGGTTACGGGCGTCAAGACGGTCCCGCTAAAGGCCATTGAGACCGTCGCAGCCTCGCGCCCAAACCAATCTCTTGGGGCATCGTAGGCGCCAGGCTCTCACTCCTCTTGAGTTTTTTATAACTCCAACCGTTGTATGAAGGTTATTGGCTTTTAATATTTTGCCGAAGCTTTGAGTAGAAGTGAAATATCATCTTACCGGAGATGAGAACTATGGTGATGGCAGAGTGTGAACATAACTTTGCTCTCTTTTGATGGATGAAAAGTCGTACGTGGTGTTGACCGTTACAAACAAATACAGTTTAAATTTGACAGCTATACTAGTAATGAGTGGTCAAAGGAGTTACAGTAACAATAAATATCAAAACTCGCGTATGTGAATTTTCTTGATTGAATAATTGCGACGGAATTCAATTATTGCTCTGAGCAGAAAATGAGCGAAAAAGTTTGTGTGGAGCTCAAAATTCACAGGAATGAATTGGTGAATTTTTAAGCGTAGACTTGCAACTGAAAAATTACGATCGCTTTAAAGCCATGCTTCTTTGAACCGACCGTACAGTTTGGGCTCCGGATAGATAAGTACTGATGGAAGATATTTAAAAAATGTAGGTATTCACATAATATTCCCAAGCCAACATAGGCCAACATAGATTCCGCATTATGCTTTGACATCGTTTACAATTTTCGTGATGAAGATTCTCGCTTGATTTATTACTATGAGAAAAAGTATAGTTTGGGTTGAATTTTTTAATTCTCGCTCCAGCATTCACATCTCGAGAGTCGAGACCCAACAGAGATTTATTGACTTCCATCTTTTTGCAGGAATTGTAATCTTCTTCTAATATTTTTCTTTTGATTCAATTTTTAAATATGTAGTCTCCTGAGACCTAAACTAGCACCTGTAGAGTAAGTTCAATTTAAATTAATAGTTGCATACACTTTATTTAATTACATTAATTTCGTTCATGATCGCGTAATTAGAATTTGTTTGCATGAAATACAATGGAATGTCGCTATAATAGGTTATTAAATCTTTATGCATTGCTTTACCAGCTTCCAATTACTACCACTCAATTCTCTACGTCTCATCATCAACTTGTAATTAGATCTCATTATTGGCTTTTTAATACATTCAATTTTCAGGCATCACATTCTCTGATTCTTATTAATCTTATTCTTCATACATCACATTCTCAGCTTCTAATTAATCTCTATCTTCATACATCTCATTCTCTGATTCTAATTGTATCTCAATCTTCATGCATTTCATTCTCAGCTTCTAATTAATCTCTATCTTCATACATCTCATTCTCAACTTTTGATTAAAATCGATCTTCATACTTATCATTCTCGGCTTCTGAAGAAATAATTGAGTAATCTTGTTGCTGGAATCCGTCAGTAATGAGAACTTATAGAAGCATTACTTTGATCAAGAGCCGAAGAACTGCTGTAACTTAGTCCTCTCGAAATTAATCTGATTTATTAACTATGCGAGAACTTGGAGCTCCCACGGGCGCCGCGTTAGAAGCACGACTCGAAGTTTGATAATTTGATACAGGTAGAAAAGGGGGCAAACCATTTTAATATTTCGTTGAAATAACCAGGAAAGCAATAAATTCAACTTAATTAAATTTAACCTGTTTACGGTTACGCCAGCTTGGTATAAAGAAAATGTATATTTTTATATATAAATTTATTCCAAAGAGCTCTCAGAAGTGAGGCAGTGGGAAGTGTGTCGCCCTACCATCCACTTCTGAATAACATTGCACAGTTCCAGCCTATGGTAAAAGTCGGTGTTCCTAAGCTTTTCTCACGCCAACAACAAAAGCTAAATTCCCCTGTCTGCGTCTCCGTGACGTTGTGCATCTCTGGTATTCTTTTGTCAATGCTCGTTTATCATATTTTTTTCTCAGTAATTGTATCTTTTCAGATCATTGTAAATTTCGTGTACTCATGGAAAAGGAAAAATTCCCGCGTACGGAGTTCTTCATAGTACATGTCCTCCAGCAGATAGAAGTGTTCAAATCAAAATAAATTAGAATTTTTACGCACTTTCTTCGTAAGCACAGCAGTTTGTGACTCATTAAGCATATCAAGCTGTTTGCGTCACCACAAATATTTGCTCGTCCTTCCGCTGCGCTCAAAAATGCAATGCAAAATAAATTCCTCTGCCAAAAACGCGCTGTCCAATTTCCAGCAGAAATAAGATCCTGGGCCACCAAGGGAAGAGAATTTTTTCTCTTGCAGAATATTCGAAGCTTCTAGCCTGACCAGATAACTGGACGGGCAGGCCTTGGGTCCGCGTGCCGGGCATGCCAATAAAGACTGGTGCATGTACTGTATTACTGTATTAATCAATTCGACGATATGGTAACATATGGTATGAAAGGATCTTTTGCTCGTATAATTTTTGACGCAATTAATGAATAGTAAGCAATTTCTTCTATTTCAGAAGTGAATCTAATTAGTATGTAAAAAAACTGTAAGCTGAATGCTTAAGTATCGACCATAAAATTAGGTTTCGTTTAAGGTGAAGGCGGCGCATCAGCGTGACCGGGGACTAGGAAGTCCCGAAATCATAATAAGGTTTAACCATGCAATATATTTGTCACAGCCAGCTTGTCGCGAGCGTGGCAGCACCTCGTTTGTCAGAACGCGCTGCCGTGAGCGCAGTTATACACTAACTCTGTTGCGCCGCGGGAAACAAAAGAGCAGCGCTCCAGTTTTGTCTGCACGCGACTGCTTGACTGGCTAGCCGAACCGGCGAAGTCACCGTGATTCAAAGTCCTTACCACCGCTCACAATGTCCTATGCCCACGCAATTACCAAAAGCAAGCCCACACTCTTACTAGCCCATGCATGTCCTCACTCATGCCAGCAGTAAGCCCACGCGGTACCCTAAAAAACGATAGCTCTTTTAGTACGGTACACTTCCAGTACTCTGCAGTCAACACGGCTCTCTTAACGCAGAGAAATCTAGCAGTCCGGCACACTTTCAATACTCTTCTGTCAGCATAGCTCTCTTAGCCGAGAGCTCTGACAGTACGACACACTTTCACTACTCGGCAGTCAGCGCGGCTCTCTTAGCTGTGAGAGCTCTCACAGCGCGGCACACTTTTGATATTCCGCGGTCGGTACGACTTTCTATATGCTCTGAGAGCTCTGGCAGTATCGCATACTTAAGGTACTTTACAGTTAGCTCGGCTTTTTAACTCAGGGAGCTCCAACAGTACCGCACACTTAAGGTATTCTACTGTTAACTCGACTTTTTAACCCAGAGAGCTCTGACAGTACAGCACACTTGAGGTACTCTATAGTTAGCTCGGTTTTTTACCTCAGAGAGCTCTGACAGTACCGCACACTTAAGGTACTCTATAGTTAGCTCGACTTTTTCATTCGGAGAGCTCTGGCAGTACCACACACTTACAGTACTCTACTGTTAACTCGACTTTTTAACTCGGAGAGCTCTGACAGTACCGCACACCTAAGGTACTCTACAGTTAGCTCGGCTTTTTAGCTCAGAGAGCTCTGACAGTACCGCACACTTTCAATACTCAGCAGTCAACGCCGCTCTCTTCTCTAACTCGGAGAGCGTCAGCCGCTGCAAGTCTTGCAGCTGCAAGAACTCAATACCGGCGGCTGGTGGCCGAAGAGCTGAACGGTCCGAACAATGAGATTAGCTTGAGGAATTTTCTGCTCCATTGACTGTTTTCCGCTGGTGGTATCGACGCAAATGTCATTAGCTACGAATTTATTGCGGTCGCTCTATAATTCTCTTTACAACACTGTACGGTTTTCCTTCTGTGTTTCTAATCGACTTTCTTCACTATACTCATGTTTCCAGAAGCATATTTTTGGAAGTTTTTATTGATGGAATTTCGGATCGAAGTTGTCATCAATAAACTGGACCGCGTGAAAATTTTAATACTAGTTTTATTAGCAGCGAAGCTACTTTCAATTGCCTGCGTTATTGGACTTAAGGATCCAAGCCCTAATATTTTATTTTGACTGAATAAGCAGCATTGCTTGTTGAAGTAAGTTTTTGACTGCTCGTTGTGCGTGGAAATTCTCCACTTGCTTTACGACGTCACGTTATGAAGCCTGGCTCATAACGAATGCTAGTAAAAGGTTTAATGCTCGTTACGACTGCTATGCCAGCTGTAATGTTGGCTGCATAAAAGCTGCTAAATAAAGCTGCACATGAGGCTAATCAACTACGCCTCTTATCGCGGCTGATGAGCCGGAGATGTGAGGGAGAGGCTGGAGTGAGGCTGAAGGCTCATCAATCTTCCCTTTGAACTCTGTCTCTCCAATAAACTTAAACAACATTATGGTATTATGAGGCAGGTTGGGAAAAGTCCTACTTTTTTTCTAAAATATTATGACTACAATATCATATAGGTAATTTCAGTTTAAACGAAGGTCAACAGTCGTGAAAATATGGTTAAGTTCATTTTGAAGTGCCATCTGTATCATATATTATTATGATTTCGGCTGTTAAGAAAATTAATTAATTTTAGTTCATGTATCGTTTTACACGTTATGAATGAAATTTACAAAATAATTCTCTATTTACACTTTGAAAATAGTTTTTATCGGAGTTCGATATAACACAAGAAATATAGAAGAGGTGCAATTGTATGCTTGTTAAATATTATATTATATTCGTCTATTTAATTAAATTACGTCTAACAAACGGCTTCCATCATAAGTTAGACGGGCGCTGGCAAAAGAGGAAGTTTATAAAGCCTAAGTTTAAACAGTTGGGTTTTCGAAAATTTAGCCGACTGGGAACCATTCCTTTTCAGTGGGATATTTTGTATGTCGAGAAAAATTATATTTCCGTCAAAAAAAAGTGAGGTAAAAGACCCAAATTCTCGTCTATGCCGCTCCTCTTAGTGAGATGAGTTTTTTTGTGAGGCAGGTTTGATTCGATTTCTACCAATATTTTCAAGTGCTTTCTGTGATACAGCTGCCACTGCTAGACTCCAGCGCTTGATACTTTTGTTTATTCGATACGGAACGAGACAAGAAAGTATGTAATGATTAGATATATAAATTGAGACAATTTACGACGTTTTTTTAAGTATTAAAATCACTTGACTGCTTAAATCGCAAGTTTATCAAAAATTTAAAAGCAATGAAAACAGCCAGAAAACTCACCATTTCTTAAAAAGTAAAACGTTTCGGAGACCAGCTCCATCATCAGTTCAAAACCTAAAACACCGGTACAAACAAATTGCAATAAATTCACATTGAAGCATAAATCGTCAAACGCGAAAACAAACAAGAATGAAGCAAACACGGGCACATTTTTTTAATTCTAGGGCAGGACCGAGACAAGACGTCTTGGAAAAAAATATTAGCCTTCAAATTCATCGTAATGTCAATATATTTTTCAACAGACATTACGAAACAAAACCAGAGAAACCTGTTGATACTTTAATGTGAAGTTTAACAACGAATTTTTCAGACATTTTTTGAACCAAGTTTTGTCCATTTTCATTCTCTGTATTATGTTAGGGAAAATAAAATCGCTAAATCTCATCTTGTAAATGACAGCAAATTTAGAGTACAAAGAAAGCTCGTCAAACGCTCCTGAGCAGCAGACTCAAAAAGTGCGTTTACACGGAGCAGGCCATTAATTGCAGCCACTTGGTCTGTCCATTACTAACCGTCTGTCCTTGGTCATTACTAACCGTCTGTCCTTGGTCATTACTAACCGTCTGTCCTTGGTCATTACTAACCGTCTGTCCTTGGCAATTGCAGCATTGGTCTGTCCACTTGGTCTGTCCATTACTAACCGACACTAATTATGAGGCTAGTGGTCTCATGAAGAGGGGTACTGGCTGCTCCGGGAGCTATTAGCCTGATGCGGCCAGTGGCTGATTACGTGACCGACTAACGGCCGTCTGATAGGCTGAGTATGTAGACACCTATGATTTATACAGGGTAACATTTATAAACAGAGTAACATAACTTCAGATTTATTCAGAGTAGTATAACTTGTGCAACAGTTTAAAACCTGACAAACTCTGATGATTTTTTACCGCATTATCATTTTTATATCACATTAATCAATATGATTATGCTTTATATTTTTCAAACAAAACAAGATATGTACTATTAACTAAAACTAATTGAGCTATCAATTTGTTTTATTTATGTTTCTCACAATTTTAATAGATTTCGAAACAATATCAAGCATAATTCACTCCTATGTATTTATTCGATGACGATATAACCCATGGTCTACTGACGGTAAATCTTATCGCTAAGTTTTATAAGTATTAATTTCATTGACGTCGGCGGATATATCCACCATAAACTAAAAGTTCAACTTCTAGCAAAAAGTTATGTCACGACGAACTACGCTGACGCCAATATGAATTTTGAAACGCCTACTGAACTTACACAGTTGACGTCAGGCACGATAATTTCAAGTATATCATGTATGATGCATCATTATTAACTACAGGATTAATTGCATTAAAGAAGAAAAAATCCATACATTGCCAATCTGCCCATAACGTAACTGTCAAGTTTTTGTTGGCAGTCAAATTTGCCCAAATCTGCCCAGACGCCTAAAAGAAATCGAGCGTTTACATTATTAATCCCTGTTAAGCTCATTCAGGAGGTCTCGTTCAGTCTCTTATCGCTCGTTCTTTCTCGTAGTAATATAGGAAAGTCTCGTGTCGTTACGCCACGTCTCGCTTTATATCTTCCTGTTTCGTAAGGTTTTATTATTTCCGCGACATAAGTTAAAAGTTCCGCGACATAACTGTGGTGCCGTTACAAAACTCTATTCCGAGACGATTTTAAACTTCGGTCTTGTTATATTTTATAGGACGTTCCACGTCTCGTTCCAGTGTTCCAGTTCATTACGAGACAACTATTCCGGGAAGCAGGAGTATAGGCTAAAAGCAACGCGATGAAAATGAAACAAATAACAAGCTTCATCTCAAATGCCGACAAAACAATATGAGCTTACGCTATTTTCTTGCTGCCTGATCAGCTTGAAACTTATACAACGATTGCACGAAAAATGGGACACGCGCGAAATAAGATCTTGATTGCTTGTTCTGCGTATTGACACAACTTGAGGGCTTATCAGTTGTTATTCCCTATAGAGTCAAAACAAATGAGCAGCGACGGGCGGCGGTATCGACTTTAGTCACGAACCTAAGTGTTTGCTGGGAGACGAAGCAAGCGGCCTTGGTTACCAGGTTCACTTATGGCTTGACGTCGAGCATAATCACCACTACCAACACCACCTCCCCCACCACCACCACCACCAACACCACCACCACCACTACCACCAACACCACCACCTCCCCCACCAACACCACCAACAACACCACCACCGCCACCAACAACACCCCCACCAACAACACCACCACCGCCAACACCACCAACACCACCACCACTACCACCAACACCACTACCTAATCGAGTACCCAGGCGATTATACTGAAAGGCTGCGACAGTGAGGCGTGTTGTTTTCACCACCACAACCGTCTTGCGTACCACAACCATCGTGTGCGGTTAAGGTTGTTGGGACAGAATGCCTATACAACTCATTGCCTGCTGCACCGCTTGCTTGCAGCACCACAAGCCTGTTGCACCACACGCCTGCTGCACCACACGCCTGCTGCACCACAAGCCTGCTGCACCACAAGCCTGCTGCACCACACGCCTGCTGCACCCCTCGCCTGTTGCACCACTTGCCTGCTGCACCACTTGCCTGCTGCACCACAAGCCTGCTGCACCACACGCCTGCTGCACCACACGCCTGCTGCACCCCTCGCCTGTTGCACCACTCGCTCGCGGCACCATCATTTTAAATGTATGAATGCGCGCGTTATATTGTCTGTACCGAAAGAATATCAGTCCAAAGAAGGGATGTACGTACTGCACAAGGGAATTCTTTTGTACACTTACTTGCAGTGCAGGATCCGTTAATTATTGTTGCAAATATTTTTGCTTCTATTCTGATATAAAAATGGTGATTAACATTCATGTTGCACGCGTACAAAGTATTGGGAATAAGTGTTTGCTGATACATGATATGTGCGATCTTTATGATACTTTGATCGAGTCAGAGTTGCAGGCTAACTGCTTGATTACGTTAGGTTAATCTGTTTGATTTCAATAGAAAAATTGTGTGCAAGCGCGGCATTTGTGCGTAATATATTGAATTTATAATAGAAAAATGCATATGGTCGTCAGAGCGAACGCAAAAATGCATGACATTTCAGGTGCAAAAATATTAGATCAGTGAATCTGTCTTGGAATAATTTCTTTAAATTGGTTTGGCTTGGTTAAATTTAAGTCCAACAAAGGCTGCTTCTCAAAATTTCCTGACGTTTTCCTTTTATTTTCTCTATAATGATAATATAATATAATGAAATAATGAAAATATTCCTTTTATTTTCTCTATAATGTTTTTACACGAGTGTGCTCGGTGGCCTAATTTTTAATGCACATTTCTACCTGAGTTTCAACCTTCCCCTTCCATCTGCTTTCCCCTTCCACTCGCCATAATTGCCTCATCATTCTCTATCGAGAAATTTGTGCCAATAACTTGACCTGAAGTTTTCCAGTTTGTTTGTTATCAAGCCAAAGAAATCTTCTGAAGCTTCTATTAGAAGTTAGGTGGAAAACAAGCTAAACTTTCATCAGCCCCGGAATTGCTGCGCGAGCTCAGGAATTCTGACCTTCGTGAACTCAAAGGCCCTTAAAGTGTTTTTTTTTTACATTTAACTTAAGAACAACTAGCGATTTTAAGAACACAAGTGTACTAAACAAACTGTTTGGTTCTTTCCCTAAACTAATAGTTTAGTTTCTAACTGATAAGAAAATTCATGATCATGCGAAATCATGTAATTTCCAGCACTCAACTTGCGACGCCAAGCTCTTAAACTTCACAAGTGAGCCTATATTATATATGCCGGAGCAATAATGGGAATAAATTATGAACATATATCCTAAAGTTCAAATATAGACCATATTAAGAAGCGTCCATCAACTTGGAAGCACCGCGTTTTGTTGTCTCAAGTCTTAATTGGCTTCGAAATTTTCCCTACAAATTTAAAGTTGTCAAGCATAGAATTGAATAGTACTGTGTAGCGGGTGCCACCTATAAATCAATTATACAAGATTGTTTTTTTTTCATCGAGTAGTAGTACAAGTTTATATAACCATTGAAATGTTTCACTGTTGTTTCACTTCTGTTCCAATGGTTTCGGTTTTGTCCGCAACATCGCAGTATTGCAACGCAAACCCAATTGACGACGAGGCGAAACTAACATCATTGATTTGGTGCTACCGTGCCTTCCTCGCAGCGACATGAGCGATACCGGCTGAGCAATGGACTCATAAGACCGGGGAAGTTTGTACGTAGAGCCTTGGGGTTCTGGGGTTCTAGGGAGCTGGGTACTGGGAAACCATTCTGCGAGTATGCTTGCAACAAAGGAAATTCCATTTCCAAACCATTCTGCGACGAAGGAAATTCCAGTTCCATGGCTATGTAGAGTCCCATGAAAAAAAATTAAAGAAAAATCATTAAATCAAAAACCGGTGGTAAGTAGTTTGGCAGCCACCAAAGTTCAATCGAAAACGAAATACTTCATGGGCATCGAAAATACGTTTCTATTTTTTTTCTTCCTTGGCTTCTGTATAACAAGAGGCAGTTGTTTTATTTCTTATGTAGGGTGCATTTTTAGGCTGTTTCTATCGAGAGTCTTTCACGGCCACTCTCACGGAGAAGGTGAGTCTTCTACAGGGCGCTCATTAGGAGTGGACACGCGATGCACGCGAGAAGACTTCAGCAACACGCGCCCATCAGCAACAAGATAATATCTTATCTGTATTAATGAGTTGCCTAAGTTATGACAGTTAGTGCACGCTTTGTTCTCATTATGTTGCGTGCATTCTATTTCTGAACGAGAGTTATCACTGGAATATTTATAATTCTATTGCGTGCGTAATATGGGCTCAACACAAGCGAACCTGCAACGCTTTACTGGGCATTTCATTAGCCCAAACTGCAACGCTTTATGAAACTGCAACGCTTTACTGGGCATTTCATTAGCTCAAAACTGCAACGCTTTATGAAACTGCAACGCTTTACTGGGCATTTCATTAGCTCAAACTGCAACGCTTTATGAAACTGCAACGCTTTACTGGGCATTTCATTAGCCCAAAACAATGTGCGTTTTAATCCATTACAGCCTGGCCGCTCACCTCGCTCGAGCCACATAAACAGGCAGGCTACAGGCGCTCAAGGTCGCTCTTTTAGTATCACATTCACAAGCCAATGAAAGCCGCCGCGAGCCTTTAAATATATATGCCTTATGTCATTAATGCCTAATGATTCCAATAGCCGAGCTGCGCTGATCCCTATAAGAACCATGAGGATACAAACTCACGTTCGGATAACTGCTACAAAACTTTAAATACTTTAAAATAAGAATTTTCAGAGACAAATCTGTCGCATTTGATCATATTCATTTATCAAATTCATTCCTTGGAATAAGGAAACTAAAAATTAAGGATGAAAGCTAAGTTATATTGGCTAGATTCTTGCTTATAATTCAAGCCCTTTAATGGCTGACTGAAAATGAAGTCTATAGAAGTTAATAGATATTCCGGTAAAAATCCACTATTATTGAAGAAAACTTTTAAGTGTCATCGAATTTCACGAGCTGAAGATGTTTTGAACAGAAATAAGTCTGCATTAATATAATAGAAGAGTCTCGTTGAAGACACGAGTGGGTTCATTTTGTCTCAATAAATGTGATAATACCGTTGTGCTTCAGCCTGGTGCTGGTACTGCAGCGTCGTGATGATCGATCTATATTCGCTATTGATTGTCGCCGCTGTAGTCACCATGCCATTGAAGGCAAGGGACAAAATATGGCAAAATGCACCATAAATTTCCAGGACCTAAAACTTCAATTTACCAGTTATGCGGTTTTGATGAAGTCATTCAGTGGCAGCATGACATTTTGGAACCAAACGAAGTAATAATCGGCAACGTGCGCCATGCTGTCTTGCATTGAACGCTGACTGCGTCGCAGCGTGACGAGCGCTGAGCTTAATTTGTAGCTGCAGCGTTGATGCACGAACGCTGCACTGCCTGTCTCTTATACACATCTAGATGTGTATAAGAGACAGCACGAGATGAGACCAACGACAGCATTGCTGTCTGAACTGTCAGCACGAGATGAGACCAATGACAGCATTGCTATTTTAAGTGAATGACAACCATTATTTCAAGTGCTATACTAAATTATTCGTTGATTTATAATGGACTAACTTTGCCAGGGATTGAAAGATAACTGATGAGTCTCAAGAAACAACAACAACATTAATCATAGCTCTTGTTTTGAGCCTATGCTTGTCAGTCACGTAAACGTGACGCTGAAATCTGTGTCTTATGCTCTACGGTCGGCAATAAAGGGGATTTTAATTCAGGAGCCATCAAAAAATCAGTCATAATTACAATGTTTTATAGTTTGTACGATGCCAGAACTCATCCTATAATCTATAAACGTTCAGGCGTTGCAAGTCTACCTCTAGCGGCAACATACACGAAACGCTTCATATTTCATGCCACATGTAATTCGACGCTAATTAAGCCTAATCTCATAGTTGATTGTGCGTCAAGTGGATGCAGAGTATACGGTTATTGTTCACTGTATGATGTGTAACTTGCTACTGTCCACTGTCTGATGTGTAGCTTGTTCCTATTCACTGTCTGAACAGCTTGCTACTGTTCACTGTATGGAGGGTAGTTTGTTACTGTCCATTGTATGTCCTGTTACTGTGGCTTACGTATGTGAAGAGTGACAGAAAGTGAAATTTGCTACTTATAGTACTCATTAGGCGAAAAAGTGTGAGGAATAAGGATACATTAAACCATCTATTGCCAAGTTGCCATATCCGTGCTTAAGCTGAGTGTTTTCGTCCAAGTTTTGTTTGTGAATCAAAGTTACCTTTGCAGTCGTAATAATGTGCAGTGCATTTCGTGTCCGGGAAAGTGCTATAACTAGCACAGGCTTACTCACTCGTCTCGATCAAGACCTCTACTTTTCTACATTTTATTTCCTACTTCCTTAACAGTGCTTGGTTGTTCGAAGTTACTGAGGACGAAGATGTGATTTAGATCTCTGCATTGATAAAGAGTAATGCATGTGTATACTCACAACAATACAGCTACACGAGAATTGTGCATAATGGAATTGTATTAAATGTAAATTTCGTATATCTCAATATAGTCTTTCAATATAATAAGGAACATGAAAAACTTACCAGAATTATATAGAGAATTAAATTCATGTAATTATGCGTTAATTTGTTTGAAGAGTTGTTTACAATATCTTAGTCCATCCCCTGACTACTGTTTGTAGGCAAGGTTCCCAGCTATACACGTGGAGCGTTCCCAGCTGTGCACGTGGAGCGTTCTCAGCTGTGCACGTGGAGCGTTCCCAGCTGTGCACGTGGAGCGTTCTCAGCTGTGCACTTGGAGCGTTCCCAGCTGTACACGTGGAGCGTTCCCAGCTGTGCACGTGGAGCGTTCCCAGCTGTGCACGTGGAGCGTTCCCAGCTGTGCACGTGGAGCATTCCCAGCTGTGTACGTGGAGCGTTCCCAGCTGTGCACGTGGAGCGTTCCCAGCTGTGCACGTGGAGCGTTCCCAGCTGTGCACGTGGAGCTACGTGAGACGTTCCCAGCTGTGCACGTGGAGCGTTCCCAGCTGCGTACTTGAGACGTTCTTCGCTCTCAATGAATGCATTCAAACTAGCAAAGGTCACACGCTGTGTGCTTCAGAAGTGCGACATGTTCATGTTCACACAAGCGAACCTTTTATCTGATCGTTTGAAAAATATTCATTGATACTTGTTAATCTTTCGTACATGTGACATTTAGCGTCCTTATGGACGTATGCGTTCACTGACAGTAGTAATGCATACAATATTCTACATATCCTTATTCAACGAATATAGCTGTGGCGTAAAAGTTTAATATTTTTTAACGAATTAAAATTTCTCAGTTTGAAGTAAAATTAAAATAAAGGCTTTAAGTCGCTTCGGTAGAGTTCTTTGTCAGCATGAAGAGGCCGCCTGAATGCTTCGTCCATATCATTTTTAACATAGATAATAAATTTATACTTCTCGTTCAGCTTACTATAAGTTCCTTAACTAAGTATCTCCTAAAAATATTACGAAGTAAGTATTTTCTTATCGTCTTATAAGCATTTATATCGATCATAGCCTGAGAGTTCTCTGCCATCCACCGCCGTTTGCTGAATTACTTATTCAATAATTTGTCGTGACATTTACTGATGCCTTCTTGCTTGCACCAATAATAGAACATACGTATTTTCCTTTCGTTATATTTCGTGTACGAAGATAGACGCAGTTGTCATTTCTAGAGTTCAGAATTCACTGTTTCTTATTTGTCAGAGGCGCTGAACCAAATCAAACTCATCGATTCATTTTGTGCTTCCGAAGCACGTGTACAAACTTAATTACAGTCGTACTCAAGTTTTGTGCTGCATTCGGATTCATTTCTGGTGCTTTGCACAGGGTTTATCTCTGTATTTTATATTACCTGTACAGTACTGAATTTATTGTATAAACTGTCCGTGTATATACAACTAAGCTGCGTGTTGTCCTTTTAATACATTATTCGAAGTTACTTTAAAGTTAATTCACCTAAAAATATTTTGAAATAGGAGAGGTACGGTTTGTTCTCTTGTCTTGTAAGCTATGACACTTAATGATCTTCCCGCTCGCTTCAAGGAACCTGGGTAGAAACGCCGCTAAAATGCAACTGAAGTTTACTGCGGCAAAAATTGCTTGATCATCTATAGTGCGAGTAGGTAATAACTAAGAGTAACCTCATAGCTTGCGGTAATTGAAACGAATGAATTATTAAAAACAAACCTGTAGCATGTATTACTATTACGGTAAATTAATAGAAATAAATTTTGTGTAACTCATCTGGACAATACGTCATTTTTAACGAATCTGTATAGAGAATGCAAAAGAGGCATCATTTATAACAAATCTCTGTAAGGAAATTAAAACGTATGTTAGTCGAAACAAATTATGTGTAAGTAAATTAAACATCGCATCATTTTTAACAAGTCATTGTATGGAATTTCCAAATGCAACATTCTTAACAAATCTCTTGAAAGAATCCAAACAATTCATAACTAGAAAAAATCTTGCTAAGGAGTGTAGACAACGGCTCATTCGGAAACAAATTTAAGCTCAGTAGGAAATGAAACAATGCCTCAAAAGAGGATGCTGACCAGGAAGCCAATGTATACAATTATCATCAAGTGAACTATACTCGGCCGCTATTTAGAGCTGCATTGTCCATGGTCTGCCTTTAGCAATCATCACCGTAAATATCATAAAAGCAAATTGAATGTCAAGAAATTCCGCCCTATTTTCTTGTAAATTGTGAATTTTCTCTCTACTAACTTGACTTTTTGGATTTTCAATAATTTCGTGCTTTTGAAACCATATCAATTCAAAATCGGAAAAATGTTACGCAACTATCAGGATTGATAATGAAATATAAAAAAGGACTGAAATTTGACTTGAAAGACTAATGCCAGAAGACGCTTCCACTTCTCTTAATAAGTCAACGAGCGTGATTATCTTTAAGCTGATCCCATAGGGAAATGTAGCAAAATTCATTCAGACATCATTATTTTTAAATAACTGCAGGAAATATTTAGAATATTTTTATTTCTGTCTCGCATTTTAGTTTGTGTATAAAATTCCTAAATATTGGCAAATAATTAATCGACGCTGTTCATGAAAATTTGACATGATAGGTCTTAACCAGCTTAGTCTAACTACGGCAAGGAAGGAGGGAACGATGAAAATATTTTAAATTATTTATTTGAATAAGGACGATCATTTCTACATAAAAAGCTAAAGTTAATACAAAGAATTTTTGAGTAGAGGTCAACCCTGGTATCGTCTCTCAGGAAGCTTAGTAATGAGTTAGAGAGCTACAGCGTAGGAGTAGGAAACATGTGAGTAAGAAACCGATTCAGACTTTTTCGCATATCTTAATTTCTTGATATGATCGTTACTGCATGAAGTAATATAAATGATCAATTACGAACAATATGATATAATATAAATTGCATATATTTTGTTCAATTTAATTAAATATAAATAGGACAATGCTTAAAAGTACAATAGAATTTCAAGGTTGGTCCCGTTCGAAGTCAATTTATAGCACCGGGTGCACTCGCTCACTTGCATCAAATATTTTACAATGAAGAAACTACTTATTGCATTTGGTCCCTTTATTCCTGTAAGATGAAGACAACATCTATAATTATTAGGGAAGTCTTAGTTGTGCGCGTATACTTTTGTTGCATACACTCAAAGTCATTTATGATGCTTAAAATGCTCATCTCATAATTGATTGTAGTAAAATGTTGCGCCCTTGTAATGAATCAAGAGGTTGTCATGATGAAAGATTCTGTAGATTTTTTCCCCACATGAAAAATAAAAATATTCACTGGCGACCCGATTCGTCTTGGTTTGCCGAACAAAAACTTGTAACATTTTGTTTGCCCAAAAAATTGCAAAAATTTCTCATAAAACTTTGATTTCCATGTGAATTAATAGGTTTTTCTTCTTCTACCAATGGCACTGATAGAAAAGATGGAAATCAATACATATGGTAAGGTTTTTATCGCTCAATAGAGGATATCTAACCCTCAGGTTTATAGCCACATTCAATGCAGGGCTCTAATGGTAGCCATGGTGACGGAGCTATATTGAACTGGTCGGCCTCAGCGATCAAGTCAGATTCACGCTATGAGAATGTTTAATTTACTATGTAATAATAATATAATAAAATTGATATGATTCGCAAAAACCTGCCGCGTAACCTCAGTTTATTTACACGAGAGTATTTTAAATATTTTTAGAGGTTTTTAGTAGATTCACAGGTCGATCTGTAACTCTGTTGATAAATTGTTTACCTTTTCCTTGGGAATCTTTACTCGAGAAAGTTGAGTCAAGCTCCTGTTAATTCGCAAAACAATGTAAATAAGAGAAAAACTTTCAATGTTGCTGCCTTTTTAGCAAGAATTAAAACATGAATCCAACGCAGGAAACTTTGAGACAGCACCGCTAGATAAAGTTCTTAGTGGAGAAAATATAACCTATAACAAGGAATGAATAACAGGTAAATTTATTCACTTATTCTAAAATTTACAAAGTTTCAACAGCAATCAACTAGAATTAAATGAATAATCGCGTCCCCGCGTTCATGAACTGGTTACTTTAATTCGAGTTAGTTCTCTGGTGGTTCAACTGGCTGTTGTTGCTGTTGCTGTTGCTCCTGTTGCTGTGCTTGACTGGCCCGCTTGTCGCTGTAGTAGCTGACGGAGGCCCGGGCGAGGGCCTTGATGCTCGGGTCGCTGTGCTTCGTCAGCTCCAGCATGCGGTTGGTTGCGAGCTGACGCTCCAAGGGCGCTACTGAAAAGCCCGCTTCCGAACACCGCTGCGATGGGGAAATTACTTCATCATTATTTAATTAAGCCTAAAAATGTTTACTTCTTATGAGTTATTTTAACAAGCACGTTTTTATTTGAATCGTATATTTAACGTAACTTCTAAAGTAGGAAATACTGACCTAATATAAATAATTAATACATCTAAATAAATCTTTTAATAAAGTCTTTTATAATACATAATAATTTACTAAAAACTACCTGAAAGGTTCACTAAAAATTAAAATAATAACTTTTGGCCACTAAACAGCGGCAATTGAAACCTAAATGTACACAATAATTTACTAAAAATTGCCTGAAAGGTTCATTAAAAATTGAAATAGCAACTTTTGGTCACTAAATAATGTCGAATTAAACCTGGATGGCCGTGAGCAGAGCCTCCAGTCCGTTCATGATGAGGACAGGATCGTCCTGCTGCAGCAGGAGGCTCAGCGCCACCACGTACGGCTTGTCCACGGCCACGGCAGGCAGGCGCTCGAGGACCGTGTCACGCGCCACTGCCACCGCTGCCACGCCCGCCACGCGCGTCACGGTCGGGTCGCCCTGTACGATGGGTGTCTAGTTAAAAATGATTAAAATAACTCCGGATGACGCATCATGAAAATTATTTAAATAATTCCGGAAGACGCATCATCCACGTGAAAATAGAATTATTTTTTAATGTAAACGCGGTTTTGTCGAATATTTCCTAAAAGTTCAAATCTCATGGAAAATTTTGAGGGAAAATGGCTAAATATTGGTGCTGAATGTTAGGAATTGCGCCTTCTGGTACATAATTACGATGTTGGAATAGTTACTCAGTTAGTCCACCCGTTTTTCACATTATGCCTTCTACCGTCTTATATCCATTTATATTAACTTCTACCATTCTATCCTAATATTTGAGAAACCTGACACTGAACGCAGTTCCATAGTATAACAGTCATATTTTCCATGCATAAACTAAACTATTCGATGAAAAACAGCAATACACTGAACGCAGTTCCATAGTATAACAGCCATATTTACCATTTATTTACTAAATTTTTCGATGAAATGAAACAATTTACCCTCTGCATCATGAGCGCCAGGCCCGTGGGGAGGTCGGCGTCGAGGGCAGCGTTGAGGAGCTCCTCGTCCCCGGAGTTGACGATGATGCCCAGTGCCTTGACCGCGTCCTTCCTGATCGCCGTCACGGAGCTCGTCGACAGCCGCACCACCGAGATCACGACGTTGCTGCGCAGCGCAACTGTCTTCTGTGCCACCAAGATGGCGGTGAATTGTATCAAAAGATGTAGTATTTACATATCAAATTGAGCAACGGTGTCATGTGCTTTCAAAAATACAAAAGCTTTAACATAACTTTAGTGAACACAATAATACCGCGTTAAAGACTGCTTATTTCCAAAAATTATACTTTACCAAACATAAAAGAATAGTCAAATAAACATCAATGTTTGTCATTTCGCTTTGCATCAATAAATAATAATTAGGTATTGCAACACACATTGTTGAACTCTCAAGGGAGCTAGGTAAAAGCATTAAGAGTATTTTAAAATTGCTATCTTTGTCCGTGTTGCCCGATTGCTTGATTGCTAGCATGAATGTATGATTGCATACTCTGTGATTTGGGTCTTTAAGGAGATTGGTGATGACGAGTAGGGCAGGCTTGATGAGGTTTGGGTCGCCGGACCGCAAGTTTTCTTCAATGCGCGGCACGAAACCAGAGTCCACAACCCAGTTGACGTGGTCTTCACCGGCGTCCGTCATGAAAGCTAAGGTCCAAAGGGCGTCTGCAACGAGAATTAAATAAAAAAAAGAAGTAAATAAAAAAATTTTGTAATTCTGTGTAAAAGTAAATATAAAAATTGTATAAAATTACCTTTTTAGTGGTAACAAAACTAATATGCCTCTACAGTATTATGATTAAAGGGGGTCGTATAAAATACTTTCTATGCAGCAAGAACGAAACAATATATTAATCAAAAAATTAATTTTTTTATTAGAAGAAAATATTTCGTCTCTAACAGCTACAATAATTTCAATTAAAAGGACTCAAATGAGAATACAAGGCACAAGAAACAACTTATTACTATGTTCGGTCTTTAATTAACGGTCTTCCTTTTTTGAACCTTCTAACTATATTCCCACAAACGCTGCCTTTTCGGTGTTTATTTGCGTTTAACATAAAATATACTCCATTATTACATATGTTTCATATGCTAAGGATGTTCAGTTCCTTGGAAAGTTTATGGCCCTCAGTTAGAGAACTGGGGCCATACTTTCAAAACTCGGTAAGTGAACGTAAGTACTTACGCTCTACTTTCTTGTCTATGATTGATGGATTTTGCTTGAAAGCCCCTCAATGATTGGCTGATGAACTTACGATCTCTTAACTTTTTTTGAAAGTATAAGCCCAGAGCAGTTGTCTTACCCTGCATGTCTTTCTTGTTGTCCCCGAAGAAGAAACCTGTGATGGCCTTCCTACACATCGCCAGCTCGCCGTCCTCTAACTTCCATGGCTTGTGTCTAAATATGTTCGTGAATGTCCAGCATAGATTCTCCAGACTCTTCTCCTGTGAGCGCCGGTTTAAAAATATGTTATAAAACTCAAATCATTCACTGTTTTTGTTATATATCCACCTTGTGGGATGTATTAACTCGAATATTTAATCAATCAGTTCAAATATTTGCGCGTAAATGAAAGCGACGCATTTTAGAATTTTTCATCTAATAAAATTTAAAATTTACTTGAAAAAAATATTGATACTTATCATTCAAATTGCATGACATTCGTGCATAATAGAATAATAATGATTATTCTATAATCATTATTATATGTTTTGTTATAATCATTATATGTTTATGTTTTTTCATAAATAATTTGGACATACAGCAAGAGACACGCAAATCTTACCTTTGAGTCTCTGAGGAAAAGATCGTACAGCCTGGGGATAGCCTGTTCCTCCACCACCTTATCCCTGAGCTCACGACTGTCACCCAGGATGTTGCCCACCACCCACACCGCCTGCTCCCGCACCTTCGAACTGCTGCTCGACAGTAGCCGCAGGAAAACAGGTACGAAATCTGCATCTGTGTGTGCAAACAATGGGAAGGATAGAGGCCACATTAACAATTTTTAACGTATCAGGTCAAAATGACCTCACACAGTGTTTGAAGGTGGCGTACGACTGCAGAGCTTCTAGTGTTAACAAAGTATTTGTATATCGTTGTCATATAAGAGTAGACTTCAGAATAGGATAACAATATTTATTCTTGAGCTCTCGAATCTTCAAACTATTGGATTCGTCATGACGTTTCAATAATTTTGGGGTCAAATTTTTAATTGTAATTTTAGAATACCACCGATTTGTCGATCTGCTGTACTGATATCGATTAAAATCTCATAATATAAATCTTCTTATAAATAGTTAATAAATTTCGTAGTATTCAAACGTCGATAATATATTAAAATGTCTCTCCTCCTTTTCCATGAACCGAAAGCAGCGATTAATTTCGTTCTGCGAGCGAGAAATTTAAAAACAAACAGGGGAATATTTAATAAAATCCACTCTCTGGTTTTCAATCGAACCTGCATATGATAGTTAAATGACAAAAGTATCGTCTTCTTCTCTTATGAACATCGATGCTTACCCACAACGGCCTTGGTTTGTTCTGAGGTGCCACTGGCGATGTTGGTGAGTGCCCACAGCGCCTCGAACTGAAGTTGTGGACTGAAAAGAAAATTAAGTATCATATGAAAAAATGTCATGATCTTAATGAGTCAACTAAGCCTCCGACTGTGAAAAAATATTTCACATTTTTCTTTACCAGAAATGTCTTGCTGCCTATTGTCGGGACAAACTATCTTGGAGGAAAATACCGGTAACATTTACCTCATCAAACTCAGGTATAAATTCATCAACGCCGTCATAAAACGGAATTATATTTATGAGTATTTTATGAAAGATATTTTACTTGTGTTGTTTCTCAAGGCAAGCTTTGAGGGGCGGCAAGACGCCCGCCTTGAGGAACTCGTCAATGGGCGTGCCATCGTTCCTGGAGAGGAGCTTCCTAGTGCGCTTCACGGCGGCGAACTGCTCCTCCTCGCTGCCGCTTCTGATCACCGCCACCATCTGCTCGTACGGCGCCAGCGTCTGCCAAGAAGTCTGGAAAATTATTATCAGTTACTTATTGATAGTGAAATGTTAAAAGCGAAAAAAATGTTAAAAAAAGCGAAGAATTCTTTGTCAAAAATGTTAAAATATGTAATTGTAGGGGGAAAAAAGCGAAGAAGCCTTCATCGTAAATTTAATTGTGAATTTTATTCTAACTTGCCGAAATTTTAGTACTTTTTTTTTCTTTTAAATTGAGAGTAGGGCAAAGAAAGAACCTCTGGATGTTTGTATTAGCTTATTTTTGTACTAACAGCAATGGTTGCACTACGGCAGCATAATCAGAGAGTAATAATTGATCATCATTCTACCAAAAACGATATTTATACCGGAATATTCTACGCTTTAATTGTAATCTGATGCCAATAACAATTTATCTCCAAAAGCTTATTAAATGCATGCTGTGAGGATAAATGCCCACAATGTGTAACAATGCTCACTCCAACTTAATGGTTAAATCTCATATGGAATCTGAAACTTGTACATGATCCCTTCTGAGAAGCAAATGAATCCATTATTAGGAATTTTACTTTCATGTTTTGACATCGAGCAAAAATTATAGTTGTCAGTTTTTTTGTCTCGACCCCTTAAAAAAGACGGCCTCGTCGTAAGACTTTGATGAAGTGACTTAATGCAAGAATCAGTTACGAGCAACAAATTAAATTACAAAAAATAACAACTAATTAATGTCTAACTCACCTCCTGCTGTGGAGCTGCCTCAGCCGCTTCGCTTTGCATTCCCTGTGGCCAAAAAATCGTTAAATATTAACTAAAATCATGAATGATATTGATGAACAATGTTAACGTTGCATGATTCCACACCTTAGTTATTTCGTAAACCACGTCGGCGAAAATAATTCAATTGTCATGCTACTGAGGCTGCTCGAAATTGACGTGTGAGAAATTTTTCGCAGATATTGTAGATCGTATGCATATATTTCATAATTTAAAGTCCACAAAAATTATTCAGCAAAAAGAACAACTTTCTTGTAATTTGACATGCTATGTCCATTCACATTACCTTATCTTCGACGTCGGGGTTCTCTTCTTCGTGTTGGCTAACCTGCGGATATGATCATTCTTATAAGCTTCGCGTATTTTTAAAATAATAATTAACTTTTACCATGAATGAATGAATTTATTTTTGCTCGGTGAATGAAGTCGATGAATTAATTAATTATAATACCAGCTTCAAGTTTGCGCGGATGGTTAAAAACAGTCAACTGTGTAAAAGCAACGAGCATGACCTTCAGCATTACCATTGCAACCATGTTCAAAGATTTTTTCATAAAAAGCATACGATTTTTTAACTCAATCGACGACTTCAAAAGGACTTTGATGAACAAAATTTTTCAAATAATAATTTATATTATACAATAATATTTATTTTTCGGAGTGATCTTTAAGATCGATTAAGGCGGGACCGTAAGATATTTCTTGAGTTGACAAATTGTCCTTCGTTGCATTTAACTATACACGCTCACCGGCTCAGCCTCCGCGTTGTGCTCCTCTTCGGGCTCTTCTTCCGAGAGCTCACCGTCGGGATTAATAATGAGTATGTCGTAATCCTGTAATAATATAACTCATTAACTCATAAGACTCGTCAAGATTGATGAAAATAAAGTCATCTTGTAATAATAGTAGTTAGCAAATCATATCGCAACGAAATGCACGCCTCGACACCAATATTCACATGTGAGTTGAAGTGAAAATCCTCATCTTTCACAACGACATTTCAAAAATGTAATCTGTATTCAATTTGTATTGAAATATTCCTAAATACTTAGTAAGCTCAGGAAGTAAAGCTCGGAATCCACAAGGACTGCTCGCATTAGACAATTCCATTCTCTCGGTAACAGTGGTTGGTTTAATTCTGCGAAAACTACAGCATTTTCGTGTATTTAACAATGTAGACACGAGTCCAAAGATTCAACATACCTGATTTTCCTCTTCATTATTGTCAATGGCGTTCTGTTCTGTTGTTTCTTCCTCCTTTTCTGAGCTGGCTTCAGCTTTATCTCCTTCCGGGCCAGCCTCTTCATTATTTGTTTCACCTTGCCCTTCATTTGTCTCTGTTATTTCAACGGGTTCGTCTGAAGGAGCTTCAAGAGCTGCTGCCTCAGCCTCCTCACTCTCAGCTTTGTCTGCTGTCGGAGAATCATCACCGTCAGCCGAAGCATCCCTCTCGACCATAGATTCTTCTGATAAGTTTCCTTCAGCTTGAGTATCATCCAAAAGTGCAATAGTTTCAGGAGCTTCTGCAGATGCTTCGTTTGAGTTTTCCTCAGCTGCTCCTGTATTGCCAGCTTCAGAGTTTTCGATTTCAGCATCACCGGCCTCATATTCTTTTAAAGATGGGGTACCTTCAGTTGCCGCTTCAGCTTCAGTTCCCGCTTCAGCATCAGTGGCCTCTTCAGCTCCAGTTGCAGCTTCTGCTTCAGTTTCCGCTTCAGCTACCGTTTCTGTTTCGGTTTCTGCTTCCGCTTCAGCTGCCGTTTCTGCTTCAGTTTCCGCTTCAGCTTCATTTTCCGTTGCAGCTTCAGCTTCAGTTTCTGTTTCCACTTCAGCTTCAGCTACTGGTGCCGTTTCAGCTTCAGTTGCCGCTTCAGCTTCAGTTTCCGGCTCAGCTTCAGCTGACGTTCCAGCTTCAGTTTCAACTTCAGCTTCAGTTGCCTCTTCAGCTTCGACTTTACCTTCAGCTTCAGTTGCTGCTTCAGCTTCAGTTGCTGCTTCAGCTTCAGTTTCAACTTCAGCTTCAATTGTCTCTTCAGCTTCAGTTGCTGCTTCAGCTTCAGTTACAGCTTCAGCTTCAGGTCCTTCATCATCGGCTGGAGCCACATCTGAACTATCATCTAACATTGCTGTTGCTTCAACTTCTGTTGAAGAAACTACGTCAGTTTCTGTCGCAGGTGCATCATTTTCTGCTGCTCCTTCTACAGCAACATCATCTCCTACTCCTCCAGCAACTTCTGCTTCTTCTGATTCGGCGGCATTCTCTTCTTCTGCTGTTGCATCTTTGTCTGTTACAAGTCTATCATCTTCTGCCTCAGTATCATTATCATTTGGTGCTGCAGCTTCATCATCTTCTGCTCCTGCTGCATTATTATTTGCTGCTGCGGCTTCATCATCTTCTGCCTCAGCTGCAATATCATTGGCTGCTGCAGCTTCATCATCTTCGGCAGTTGCAGTATCATTTTCTTCTGCAACTGCATTTTCTACTTCGCCTGCTGTACTTGCAGCTTCCGCTTCTGGCGTAATGACCTTCAATCCGTCATCGACTTCTGTAGCAGATCCTGGAAGCTTATTACTGGCTGAGGGTGAACCCGGTTGAGTTCCAGCAGCGTTTACAGACTCATTGTCGACTTCAGTGCCGTGTTGTGTCAAGCTACCTAAATTAATTAAATCTGTTCCTTCACTTTCTTCTACGGCGAGTAAACTTTCAGCTTCTGGGACTTCTCCGTTTTCGTTGAGTGCTGCAGCATTTATTGCGTGGAGCGACGCGCTGTTTAAAGATGCTTCCAAAAAATTTGCAGCAGCTTGTTCGCTCATGCCCTGAAAATAGTGTACTACAAGTCAGTTTATATAGTCTAAAACCTTGAACAACTTTCACAATAAATGCTTCCACTTTTACGTCTGGCACAATAAGCACGGAATAACGCACTCTAGTTCCTGTGTAGACCTTTGCCTATTGAGATTCTAGGATCTATTAACGACTGACGAGTAGTGATGAAATTTTCTAAGTCGGAATGATTAAAGGATCGATATATTGATGAGACCTATTCTTAAAGCCATCGAGTCCTCATCTCTGATTCTGAACGTTTTCCAGCTAGCGTTATCGACCAGTTCGGCAGTTTTTTGAGCAGTTTTAATGTCTTCTATGCCCCGAGTGATGTTGTTGTCTGTGCCATCATTTTATTTCTTTTATGAACCTTACGAATCATTTGATACGCACTGCGTATATCATGTATTCACTTATTTTTAGCGATACCTAAAATTCATAAACATTCATGTCTATTCTTAGCAGCGTTCATTGTCAAGTTCAGCGATTGGTGAACTCACTTAACAGTATTTCGAGTGTGTGTGGAAGATTTTATTTGTTCTAGAATATTTCCATGAGGCTATTTTTTAAAATATATTAAAATATTCCAACAAATTGCTCTCAGGCCAGAGACTGACGCCAAAGCCGACAGCTGAGGCTCTTGTCCAGTGTATACCTTGCGTCCAGTGCTGCGTCCTGAAAGGCTCCTACCGACACCCACGGCCTCTGGAGCGCCATTGATGGATCTGATGGATGCCGACCGTCTCACTCTAGGGTGACAAATTAGAAGACACTGTGAGTTAAAGTAAAGTGTGAGTTAAATTTATTAACATTGTCAGATAACGATTAAGTGATTGCATTTCAGGAAACCTTGGAACGTTCAGTGTGAATAACCAATCCCATGAAGAAATAATGGACAGCTGTAAGCAGACAGACTACTGACAGTGCACAGGCAGCTCTAAAAATTTGAAGAAAAAAATTTATCGAGCTGTTTGTAGCAAGAGATTATTTTAGAGTTTTATTTGTTGAAAACATACGCCGAGTTAACGATAGCGACGTCAGGCAGCGGCTCCGTGGTTGCTATGGAGGTCGAGGGCGGCGACTTTTTGCTGCCATCGCTGTGTGATGAAGACGAGGGTAGAGAGGGCAGCCAGCCTGCTGGACAACCCATAGAAAAGTTGAACACTGGATGCAGATTTGTTCAATATTTGCACTTAAACTATATTGTTGCGGATTGAATTTTTAGACACTTCAATAAGAAGAGGTTTGTAGCAACTTTAATCTCAAATAAAAAAGCGAACTACTGCACAAAAAGAAGTAGCATAATTAGCAGTAGCAAAGGCTTAACGATCTACCGTTGCAAATATTGCCTGAAATATAGATATACCAATTTCACCATAACCTATTCTAAATTAGTGGGCGGTATTAGTAGAAGTAAAAGTAAAAACATTGCACATACAAATATGTTCAGAAAACAAATACCAAGCAGTAAATCTTTACGAGTTATTTATATTGTTGATGCCATATATGCAGGATAGTTCACCTCTCTGGTGCGGGTGCGGAGAGCTGATGTCGCTGCCGGGCTGTGACCGCGACCGAGGGACTCGCAGCGTCTGAGCGAGGCGAGCGACGCGTTCCCTCTTCTCGCGTACGTCATCGCGCTGTTCATGTTAACGTGCATTATTTATACTTGTAATGGTAATTTAATAAATATAATACCATGTCATTTGAAGCTGATTAACGTGCATTATTTATACTTGTAATGGTAATGCAAAATATATAAAACCATATCATTTGAAGCTGAGTAACGTACATCATTTATACTTGTAATGGTGAAGCAACAAAATATATTATCTTATTATTTAAAGCTGAGTAACGTTCATCATTTATGCATGTAATGGTGAAGCAACAAAATATATTATCTTATTATTTAAAGCTGAGTAACGTACATCATTTATACTTGTAATGGTGAAGCAACAAAATATATTATCTCATTATTTAAAGCTGAGTAACGTACATCATTTAAACTTGTAATGGTAAAAGAACAAAATATAATACCTTATCATTTGAAGCTGATTAATGTGCATCATTTATACTTGTAATGGTAATGTAATAAAAATACAATACAACAAAATACAATTCCTTAAAAATAAAAATAGCAACAAAATATAATTCCTTAACGTTTAAAACTGATTAGCGTACATCATTTATGATTGTAATGGTAATGCAACATATATAATTCCTTATCATTTTAAGCTGATTAACGTGCATCATTTGTGATTGTAATGGCAGAACGGTACAATATAATACTTAATAACAAAAAGTTGACTTAAAGACGCGGATATTTATAAGTAAAGCATGGTTTTGTTACAATATTCAATTATGTTACAATATTGTGCTAAAAAAATACGATCTATTTAATTGAAACTATTTCGGAAGTTCTGAACATAAAAATAGGAAGAAAAAAGAAGAGACCTGTGACAGCAAAGCTAAGGTTGGTTCAATATCTTTCGACATATTAAAGAAGCAAACAAGCCACCATATCCCAGTAGTAGGTAAGCCCCCAGATTAAAGAAGTGAGCAAGCCCCATATTAGAGAAGCAAGCATGCTCTTATTAAAGGAGTTAGCAAACGCTCATTATAAAGTAGTAAGCGACGTAGTAAGTAGTAAGTAAATGTCTAACGAAGTCGCCCCCATTAAAAAAGTGAACAAGGCCCGAATTTCAAAGAAGTGAACAAGCCATCATTTTGAATAATTAAGTAATCCAGCATCAAGAACTATCACGTACGGTGACAGGGCGAGCAAGAGGTGAGGTAGAGTACGGGGATGACGGCCGACGGAGGCGTTTGTTAGATGGCGGCTGGTGAGGGTATGAGGGCACCTCCCCGGCCCGGCTGGGGCGCTTGGGGATCCTCCTGAGCACTCCCCCTGGGCCGCGGTCCGTGCGTGGAGTTGGGGCTAGGGACGTCATCGGGGGGATTGCGACCATCTCATGGCCTGTGCCGAGGATTGCAGGGTTGGAGACCTTGGGGTTATTGTTTACCTAGTTTTATTATTAATTTTTTGTATGAATGGGGGTTTACTTCGAAACTATTGCCTCTAATGTCTATTTGAGTTGAGACGCGTCATTTTCTCGATTGGGACTAAAATTCCCAAATATAATATTTCATATTTGATAATTAATTAATTTTAAAAATCTTGCTCTGAATCTTGAGAGTTCAAATGAGTTGATGCACTTCGATTAATATTCTGTGGATCTGAAAAAAATATTCAACAACAGGCGATAAGTAATTGAGAAGAAGAGTCGGTAAATACAGTACGTACTTTACGTAGAGGTCATCACTTCCGGCAACACCATCAGTCGGAATAGACCAACAGCTGCATTTATTCATCCTTAACTCGTCGTCAATCATCACTCTTTTCGTATTTACAAAACATTTCAAGTACACTGTATGTAGGTAGAATATATTTCCAGACGTCTCAAGAAAATCACCCAGCAGATATTAAATTGCAGGAATAACAGCCGAAGAACAATCGTTTAATGAAATATCATGCACAACTGTCAACGTCGCTGTCGGGTGATGTCGCCGCCATGCAGCGCATGGCACAGGTCAGGTAGCCATGACCACGGACCCTTCGTGTCACGCCACGCAGCAAACAAGACCAGCTCTAGTGGCTGTGAACAACTTACACGTAATAACGTAATTTCTTAATTTCTGTATGATCAGACATCGTAATGAAAAATTCATTAAAAATCTTAAAAAAATAAGTCAGGACAAAATTTCCGAACTATTTTTAAGGTTTGTGTTGTAGCAGGAATAGTTTATTTGCATTTTAGCGGGTAAAATAAATCAAGTATTTTAAATAAGTTTTAATTTTTGGTATCACTCTTTTGCAATAGCCGCAAATTTACTACAAATATAGAAGCAAACAAAATTTCACGAAAATTCTCCATATTTATAGGTACAGAAAATTTTTCGGAGTCCAGCTCAATCGTCAGTTTGGAAATTCTGCAATGCAGATACAATCCGTAGATTGAGAAAAAGAATCTATAATTCAAGAAGAAAACTCTTATTAATTATTTTTTTTCTTCTTCTGTAAGAAGAAGAATCTGTAATTAAATCTGTAATGCATTATGGCGGCGTGTCCAATCCGTAGATAGTACAGTCGAAATCACATCACCAGGAAATAAATGTCTAACGAAGTCGTGGTCGTCTTCCTGAGAAAATCACATTAATGTCACAAACAGCGGTAACTATCCTCGCCGCATTTTGATCGCATACAAGTATTGATGTATTTTTATTGACCTCAGAGTATGTGTATTTTGAAGATTTTAATTAAATTAAATAATTATATCCAGTTGTTAAAAAAATTTAGATAGTCACAACTAGTTTTAAAATATACAAGCTACTTGTGAACCTATAGCTGTCCATCACAACTGAACGACACATATTCACACCATTTCTATTTAACTTAAGTGCTTTACGGACTAAAGTATTTTGCTGAGTAAAACATTTTCGTGGCCACATTGCGCGTGCTCCGCAGATGCTGTACGTGCTCGGCAGGCGTCGCTGGAGCTCACGTTTCGAGGTCAGAGATCGATGGATTTGCATCATTGAATGAGGCCGCGTAGAATTTGCTGTTGCGCGATGCGCAACTGTAACATTCGTAATTCATTAAAAGCCAAATTTTAATAATCTTTATTGCATAGCAGTACCGTGTGCAGGGCGACAATATCTGCGTATAATACGTTACGGCAACAACTGTATTTCGTTAAGGTTGCGTGTTTGAAACGTTATTTTAATATCTGTATAACGTCACAATAAAATCTGTAATGCATTATGGCAGCGTGTCCAATCCGTCACAACAATATATCTATAATACGTTACGGCAGAATTTGCAATAGGCACAATCGTTAAGGCACAAACACAATCTGTAATACGTTACGGCACAATCTGCATTACATTCATATTTTCTCATTTGCCATAGAGCATCGTAACTATAGCTATCACAAGGCTCTATATATATACGGGTAATACGGCAGCGTACGTGATACATTACACTGTTATCTGTTACATCAGAGGCTACCTACAAACATGCCGCTGTAAAAGCTGTGTCCGCACTAAGCCTACCAACTTGAGCTCTAAATTTAGCTAATGCAATTAATAATTATAATTAGACGATTTTAGCATAATTTCTTTTTACTCCAAAATAATTTTCAACAAATGATCTCTTCAAATATCAGTTTCATTGCCCTGCTGTACGTTGTACAATTTCATAAGTGTTGCAGGCAGCTGCTCGAGAACGTGGCTACATTAGTGCAAGCGATTATTGTGAGACGCTCTACGGTGCGGAATTTTCCAGATATTAAAGAATTTTCCTATCTGATGTGTGAAACATGAAGTTATCGGCTAATGGATCTAAGGCATTTAAATAATTCATGAGTATTTTTTGCCAGATATTCTGAAAGTGTCAGAGAATTTTGCACATTATTAATATTGCACTCTTTTGATCTAATTCACTGTAGTTCAAAGCAATGTTGAGAGAAACCGACTTTTCGATCCACAATGTTCTGATTATTTAGTAATTTAGATTATTTTTAGATTTATTTATTTAGATTTAATAATTTTGATTTGAAAATTTCGATTTAAACACTTAGATTTAAAAAATTAGATTATTTTTTTTCGGAAAGAAAGGGACAAATTCATTAATTTCAAGGCTTAAGCAATTGCCTTTCTCTTTTTATGCATATTAGAGAAAACCTATGTTTTCCTCGGTGCCAATTTAGAGCTTATCTTGTGTGTCATGATGCAGACTAGCACTCGATCAGTTCTTTCGTGCGAAATACTTTTTGTTCGTTCGTGTTCTAGCCCACTGGCCGATCTTGCATGAAATGTAAGCATTCAGGCTTATTGTTTAGAAGCTCATCAATCGGAAGGAAGAATGGAGCATATTTTATTCTAATTGTAATTGCAAATAATTTAAAAAATAAATAACAAATCAAAATTTCAACGACAGATAATCGGGATAGCAGAACAAAACACCTGAAGAAAATGAGAAAATCGTGTAAGTATACCTATACTGTTAAAGGAACGTTGAGAAAATTATCCTTCCACTTCTATTAATATCGTTATACTGAGAATTATGTCTTTTAAATTATGTTAAAACAAATGAAAGTCGTGTGTTCAAGGGCGTAATCTTAACAATATACTCTGCCGTTTGATGAACGACAAAAACCTGTAAGTAAACTAAATCATTTTGCAGAGTCCGTAGACTTTTACAATACAATTTCAAAAATTTCCAAGGGAAACTGAATCGTAACCAAACCACTTCTGCACGAAACTCATACTACTCAAACATACATACATACATACATACAAATCTCATTGAAACTTAGAATATCACGTCAACTAATGACGATAATTAACATAATTACCTTTTGGTCAACACATACTTATATCCGATGATGTTATAAAAGACACAAAACTGTAATGCTGCATTTGCCTTGAGTACATTACCGGCTGATGGTTCATGTGAACGCCGCGGTCGATATGTTCCTATCGGGTCGTCCGTTCTGGTTTGCTTCAGTAGCTTTGCAAAGGTGGAGTTGAAAAAATCTTTATTCCGATTCACATTGAAAAACACGTTCAATAAGAGAGTAGGTTACAAGAGCAGCATGACGGGACGCTACAAGCTTCCCAGCTCTGCACGGGTGTATGTAACCCTTACGTACTGACTGCCGGTCATTCCGAAGCAGACAAATGATAACTCTTAGCCAGGGAGAAATCCGCTTACATGAAAGATCGTAAATCTGACGATACCGAGAAAATTTGGCATGACTGAATTATTTACATCACAAATCAAACAGTAAAAAAGAAATATTTATAAATCCTAGTGACGACTATAAATCCTAGTATATTTCGTCTGTCCCTAGCGTGAGACAGACGAAATATAATACGCAAAATGACAATATAATACGCAAAATACTATAATTCTACCCTACAATTACGTGTGCTCCGTACTTTACCTCAGCGCGGGCGGCTTGACATCAAGTCATCAGGCGATTGATTGCCATTAAGTTTTGCGTAACTCATTCTTGCAATAGTAAACAGCATTGAGGTGAACGAAGAAGCAAGAGCTCATGTCTAAGCTCAGTGGTGCGTCGATAGATTACAGTCAAAGTAACCTTGTAAAAAAGTTCCAAGTGACCAAGAAAAATAACATTTTTTTCTTATTTTTAGCGCCTTTCATGAATTTTTTTAGTATTTCGTACAAAAAGTGTATATATTCGAGACTGCAATGAAGATATTTCTTCATTGCAGTGCAGTGAAGAAGAAGTGCATAGCAGTGCGCACAGTGAGCACATGTCCGCGTGTCCAACGCGCATCGACCCTCAACAACACAAGGTCAGGCACTCAGGGTCACTTATTAGCTCCTCGCACAACTGTGTGACTGCTAACTGTGTTGTGTAAACTTAGAAACGTACAATTAATATCTCCTCCGGGTAAAAATAAAATTTAGGGTTTGAAAAGAACAATTATTGTAACTACGAAGTTTTCGTGGTATTTATAAGTAATTTTATAAATATTTGTCGAAGATTGTGAGTTTTTATACTGTTTTATAAGTGACGCGGGAAATTTTTTGGGTCTGATTGGGCGTTTACCGACAATCCTTCTCTCATCGTACTGATCGCAAATTGACTTTTATGTATAGAAGTTCTGTGCTGAATGTGTTTACACTCCCCACATGTTCGTCGACACTCACGACATGTTCGTCGACACTCACGACATGTTCCTCGACACTCACGACATGTTCGTCGACACTCACGACATGTTCGTCGACACTCACGACATGTTCGTCGACACTCACGACATGTTCGTCGACACTCACGACATGTTCCTCGACACTCACGACATGTTCGTCGACACTCACGACATGTTCGTCGACACTCCCCACATGTTCCTCTACACTCCCCACATGTTCCTCTACACTCCCCACATGTTCCTCTACACTCCCCACATGTTCCTCTACACTCCCCACATGTTCCTCGACACGCATCACATGTTCCTCGACATTCATCTCATGTTCCTCGACATTCATCTCATGTTCGTTGACACGCACCACACAGACGTCCGTGAAAAGTAGCTATACGTTCTAGTATTAACAGTAATCAATTATCAAGATCCTATAATTCCAAGAAATATTGCATCATTTTCTAAAGAAAGGTTGCCATTAATTTCAAAGTAATTGAGAATTAAGGCTGCCCCATAGTGAAAATAAACACTCCAAAATGTTTAATCTATTCAACATACTACATAATATGATGATAAAAAAATGTGCTAAGTTGTAATTACAAATTTATTAATTTAAATGTTTAATTCGGTACGGCTCTCAACAATCCAGTTATTTACAAGAAGCGTGCATTACTACATCTTAACCTTCAAACATTTATTCTCGGTTCTTGTTATGTGATTAATATGACAAACATAACTGGGGAAATTTAATCCAATAGAGTTTATTGTAAGACGCCCTATTTTTCAATAATATCATATTATTTACAGCCTCTAATAAGCCTGAAGTGCTGCTTGGCATAAATCGACTAAGGTTACATTAAACATAACATTTTATTATTAATTAGTGCATATATTATTCGCAAAGTTATAATTTCATACCCGTGCTCAACTTACTAAATTGAACGTTAAAGTAAAATTTACGATGAAATTTCATTAATTTCTTTTCATTTCGGGATTTATTTGGCAGGTGTTCAAGGTGTCGCTAAAATTAAATTTGTATAGTTTCTTAATAGTTTCAAAACTGTCATCAAGCTAATTCATTGGATTATTACATGTTAAATGACTAAGGTTTTTTCAAATTTTTTCGCCAGTACTTCTTTGCACACTTAATTACTTTGGAAACACATGTGACTGTCCGCATTTTTATTAGTAATGCGCATCTATTCCTGAACTTTATAGCCTGAAATTTCCTAAATATTGAACGTGATAATTACACTGGAATTCATCAGTACATTTGTGAATGTGTTAATAATTTGTCAGTGAATGTGCATTTGTAAATGCGCTAATTAATAATAGTCCGTGAATTTGTGAATATCAAGTTTGGTTTGTTTCGCTTTCCAGAGTCGACGATGAATCGAATCATTCGTTCACAGAATTTTATTTTAATTCGATGTATAAATTCAGTCAAAACTCTGATAAAGTTTCTGTTCATAGAACGCAGTTTGTCACGCAAGAAACGCGGCACTTACAGAGTTATGTACACCTTAAATGTAAGGGAATTGGAGATATTTATGAATATTTAATCGAACTACAACAGAATAAGATTAACGGAATCTTTTTCTTATCGATTGCGCCTCAAATATAGATAAAATATTGAATTTTAGTTTAAACAATATTTGTTTACAAAGCTACAAAGTGATAGCAGGTAAGGCCGGTTTTGCCCTTGATCGATGATCCTTGCAATTTTATAATCCCGTTATCCCAAGTCTCATTAATATAGAAATAATTAATGCTATTAAGGAAGGCCCTTTCAAACCTAAATTTTGCCTAAAACACTGAATTTACATTTGTTTCACGTTTCAAAATATGGAAAATAAGTAAATTATGGAAAAATAAGTGGATTTTTAATTATGGAAATAAGTAAATTAAATTAATTACAGTTCAGCACATTGCGTGTACATAGAAAATACGTGGGTATTTTAAGCATTTTTTTTAAATTGCGAACTCGCATAAATGATGAAGTTTTTTAATAATAATTCAGAACCCTATAAGCTTATTACAAATCATGACATCAATAGAAATAAGGGCAACTAAAGGAATAACTAAATGTGAGAGTTTCGTATTTTTTTCGATATTTATCACGTGATACGAACATTGTACTGGAATCTCATTGCGTTCAGAAATGATTTATTGGATTATGATAGCGGTACAATCACAATACAATCTCTGCGATCATTTGTTACACAGTCTCTGTCCCCTCGCAGTTATCTTTAACCAGGAGAACAAAATCTAATATAAGGTAGCTTTTTTTGCAATGAATGTGAATACTTCAAAACCAAGGCGCTTTTGAGTCGAGTTCAGCCTTGTTTAGCCTGCGAACACGACACGAGCACAGCGATATCGACGGCACACTACATCACCAGCACCGCTGTACCTGCTGGCTGGTGTAGCTGCTGGTGCAGCGAGTGACGTAGGTGATGGTGCTGCAAATGATGGAGTAGATGGCGCCGGTAGTGGAGCAGGTGGTTGCGTAGGTGGTGACCCAGGTGGTGGTGCTGACGGTGGTGCAGGTGGTGGTGTAGGTGGTGGCGCAGGTGGTGGTGCAGGTGGTGGCCCAGGTGGTGGTGCAGGTGGTGGTGCAGATGCTGCTGCAGTTGGTGGTGCAGGTGGTGGCCCAGGTGGTGGTGCAGGTGGTGGTGCAGATGCTGCTGCAGTTGGTGGTGCAGGTGGTGGCCCAGGTGGTGGTGCAGGTGGTGGTGTAGGTTGTGGTGTAGGTGGTAGTGCAAGCGGTGGTGCAGGTGGTGGTGCAGGTGGTGGTGCAGACGGTGGTGCAGGTGGTGGCCCAGGTGGTGGCCCAGGTGGTGGTGCAGACGGTGGTGCAGGTGGTGGTGCAGGTGGTGGTGTATGTGGTAGTGCAGGTGGTGGTGTGACGGTGGTGCAGGTGGTAGTGCAGGTGGTGGTGCAGATGATGAAGCAGAGTGTGCGTATTGATGATAGTGTTGCAAGCGATAGAGCAGGTAGGCAGGGTCCAGTCCGTGTACGTAGAAGGTCTTTATGTGTATGCTATAGTAGATGTTAGAGAAGATGTAAGAGATTGGGTGAGAGGTGAAAAAAGTTCTTTGTGAGTTATCAAGAAATAGAATAGATTAGAAGTGTCGGCGTTGAAGAAATAGGCCCATGGCCTATTATTACTTTCAAATTACTTATTCAAAAAATTACTTCATAAGGGGAAGCTAGGACTATTTGGATAGCAAGGAATATGTCTATGTTCCGCATCCCCCACACTGACAAAAAGGAATAAGATACAACTGATAATAATGGGAGAGAAGGGTATGAGTTGATACATGATGGAGGTGGTGCATGTGTTAATTAGCCACGCTGCTCTGTCAGTGTTGCTGTAAATTGACCAATAATAATAATAAATGAATAATAATTGTAATAATAAATAAATAATAAGTAATAAATTGTTGTAAATAATCCAGTAATGGATGATATCTTGTGACAATCATATATACATAATCGTCCATCATTACATCTCACGCTATCTGTTCATCTCTGTTAAAATTCTTTATTTTACCTTCAAATTACAAATAACGAACAATAATAATAAATTCAACAGCGTGGACAAGCTTTATTAAGCTCATTCCCTATAACCTGACAACCTACAGAAGTTGCCCTTTATCACTAGCCCAATGTATTTTTAAAACTAATCGTTGGTGCATTTGGTCATTTCAGACACTATATATATATATGCCCGTGTAGAAACGCCGAGGCTATTTTCTAATTTTTGATTATTTGGTCATTTTAGACACTATATGCCCATGTGGAAATGCCGAGGCTATTTTTCGATTTTCTGCACTTGTGAGCCAGTAAAAACGTCGCCCAACGTGGGGCTCGAACCCACGACCCCGAGATTAAGAGTCTCGTGCTCTACCGACTGAGCTAGCCGGGCTTAGTGTGAGCAATTTGCTATTCATAACACTATTATAAGCTATATATATTATCTAATTTGCCCCTGGTAATTTCAAACAGCTAAAGATATACAGTATATTGATCTATGAAAATGTCGAGATGCATGTTCCTCATAGATTTTTCATCCTCTTGGATACTCGCATTGATCTCCCTGATTCATCCAAGAATTATGAGTTTATTCTTCAAAAAGTGTGAACAAATAGAAATATTGCCACTTAAGATAATGTTATTCGTGGTATTTATAAATGATTGATATATAGATAAATGCTTGATTATGCGACAGTAGTTCATTTTCTGTATCGTGCTTTTCACTTCCATCTAGGATTTTCGATTGTAATAAATTTCATTTCATAAAATTTTAGAAGTTTGAAAATGATAAGTGTTTTCTAAGAAAGGTATATGGGAACAATTTACTGTCAAAAGTGTGATACCGAAAGAGATATTTGTTCTTATTATTCATGATGAGTATGTAAAAATATCATTGCCTTACCCATCGTATAGGCCTCTGTATGGGAATTTTTAATTTTTTTTTCAAGTATAAGTTCTATTCTTTATTATCCGAAAAATGTGCATTCTGAAACACTAAAAACTTAAATATTATGCACAGAGAATCATTATTATTAATCACATGACCGCGGCATTATCATTTTTCAATTCTGTTTCAACGGATTCACTTTAGAACAATGATATTTGAAAAATAGTACTAATTCCGTTTAATTAACAGGTCAGAAATAACAATTGAACATTGAACACTGAACATACAAGTTACAGGTTTTGCGTTACAAAAATTATTTCTACCACAGTGTGGCGTAACTGCAAGCTGTCAGCCGTAATTTGTTGAAATGATAAGAAAACAACATAAATGATAAGAAAACAACATAAATAACATAAATGATAAGAAAACAACATAAACAACAACATTACCTAGCTTCAAATGTATAGTAGAAGCTCAATACTCGTTACATTTTTTCTCTGAGCTTGAGAACGGAAAACATCGCCGACCAGCCCGCCGAGATTGTCACATGAAACTGCTGAACTTAATTGAATACTAATTTAAATTTCACTTGGTTTGTCATTTATAACAATCGTAATATTTCCTGCACGATTTTTTAATTGAAAAGTACATCATCATGTTGAATTCGTGAGTTTACTCAGACCAATTCTTACGTGATCTTCTCTAAAGATATCTACGTAATGGGATCATTTCAGTGTTTCTTATTTGAATGAATATTTAAAGGTTAAAAAAAAAGATATCAAATTTACGATGTCTTCAAAAAATCCAGACGTGACAAAATCAGTTATTTTTTGAGGATTTTAAATAATGTGAGATTTTGATTCTGAAACTAATTTAAATGAGTTCTAGCACGTGATTGAATGAATTTGTAATCAGGAAAAAAACAGTGGCATTGTTTCTCTTTTATAACAGAATAAAAAAATTTAGATTCGACTCGCCAATATTTTATAAAATTAACTAGGTACCTTCAGTAATTATATCATTAACCTGCTTAAATCACAAGTAAACCAAGAATTTAAAATCACTGAAAACCTAAGGCACATTCACTGTTTTAAATGATAACGGTTCCAATAATTATATGGCGAATTTACTTTCTTTGCTTTTAAACTCTAGGTGAACTTAATCAAGCACTTACAATGGTGTATAATTTCGAACCTTCGAAATGCATTTTTTCTTGGCTATCAGATTCTTTTTTTTTCTTGGCTATCGGATTTATCCATCGCACTTCATTAACTATCTTTTTCATCGCAATTGAGACAATCTGCAAGCATGGAACTCGCCCTTTGTATTGAATTCAATCTCAAAATTATTTAAATTGGCTTCTTCCTGTCTCTACTTCGTTTTTTTCACAACTAAATCAATTGCAAGCTACTAGCCGTCATCCCCCGCGGGAACAAAAACCGATTTATGGAAGAAAAATTATTTCAAGTTAATCAATTTATTTACACGTCATAACAAAGTATGTAGGAAGATGGGTATGACAAAATCGTAACAAAAATAAAGTTGATCCCGTCGCGAGTAAAAAAATTAAACAGGTGGAGGAAGTAATGACTTTTATTCGCTCTTCCAGTCCCAGTCGAAGAGCTCATCAAACTCAGTAGCAATGATGCGTCCATCGTTCTTCTCACTTGAAGTAAAAGCGTCAATTTGGTCGCTTATTTTCGAGCGTGCTGCCGAGAACGGCGGAAACTTATACAGGTCATCAATTGAGTTACCGGTGGAACGCTTGGAACTATAGGAGCTCGACTGGCCGATCGAGTTGGAGGACGGGAATGAATATCCATCGTCAAGAGGCAGAGGGTCACCAATAGGTGGTTTGTACGAGTTACTAGCCTGGCCAGAGAATAAACTACTAACATCACTGTGTGGAGAGTTGAATATTTCGCTAAACGTATCGTCGAAAGGGTTTGTTTGTAGGCTTGCAGAAGAGTCTCCATACGATCCTGCTGAATTGGGCGAGGCCGGTGGTGCTCCATATGATCCTGATGGAGAAGATGTAGGTCCTCCTGGATTTGAGGGTATTCCATATGAACCAGAAGGAGTAGAGGCAGGTCCTATTGAATTTTTATAAGATTCAGAGGGCGCGGTTGCGGATTGCGGTGGAGCACCATAAGAACCTGATGGTTTTGAAGGTCGAGTAGGAGCTTGGTACGATGCAGATGGAGATGATGATGGCTTGGAAGGGGATTGGTACAACCCTGATGGAGCAGGGGCAGGTCGAGCAGGTGTTTGGTATGATCCTGAAGGGCCGGGGGCTGGTCCAGAGGGCGCTTGATACGACCCTGAAGGAGCGGGGGCTGGTCGAGAGGGTGCTTGATACGACCCTGAAGGAGCGGGGGCTGTTCCAGATGGTGCTTGATACGACCCTGAAGGAGCGGGGGCTGGTCGAGAGGGTGCTTGATACGACCCTGGAGGAGCGGGGGCTGGTCGAGAGGGTGCTTGATACGACCCCGAAGGAGCGGGGGCTGGTCGAAAGGGTGCTTGATACGACCCTGAAGGAGCGGGGGCTGTTCCAGATGGTGCTTGATACGACCCTGAAGGAGCGGGAGCTGGTCGAGAGGGTGTTTGATACGAGCCTGAAGATGCAGGAGCAGGTCGAGAGGTCTGGTCGTTTTCGTAAGATTGAAATCCCGTTGAAGAAAAATCTTCAAAAATCGAGTTAAAATCCGGAAAAGACGGTTGATCGAAGGATGAAAACGAAAAACCTCCTCCTGCTTTAGTATTACTACTTTTCTCACTGCTGCCTGGATTGTATGGAGATCCCGAGTTGGTGATGGAGTTGTCTTTGGGCGGCCCATAGTCCTGGCCTGGAGCAGATGGAGCACTGTATGATGGGCTGGGACTAGGAGCAGACGGAGAGTCGTAAGTTAATGTAAGACTGGGAGCAGGATTGGAAGGTGTACCGTAAGATGGGCTTGGAGCAGCAGGAGGCGATCCATAATATGAACTTGTAGCAGCGGGAGGTGATCCATAAGATGGACTTGGAGCAGCAGGAGGTGACTCATAAGACGGGCTTGGAGTAGCAGGAGGCGACCCATAAGACGGACTTGGAGCAGCAGGAGGTGACCCATAAGACGGACTTGGAGAAGAAGGCGGTGACCCATAAGACGGACTTGGAGCAGCAGGAGGTGATCCATAAGACGGGCTTGGAGCAACAGGAGGCGACCCATAAGACGGGCTGGGAGCAGCAGGCGGTGACCCATAAGATGGACTTGGAGCAGTAGGCGGTGACCCATAAGACGGGCTTGGAGCAGCAGGAGGTGACACATAAGACGGGCTTGGAGCAACAGGCGGTGACCCATAAGATGGACTTGGAGCAGCAGGAGGTGACCCATAAGACGGGCTTGGAGCAGCAGGAGGCGACCCATAAGACGGGCTTGGAGCAGCAGGAGGTGACCCATAAGACGGGCTTGGAGCAGCAGGAGGCGATCCATAAGACGGGCTCGGAGCTTTAGGCGGTGCTCCATACGAAGGCTTTGGAGGCGCTCCATAAGATGGTTTTGGAGTAGCCGGTGGCGCTCCATATGAAGGCTTTGGAGGCGCTCCATAGGATGGTTTCGGAGCTTTAGGCGGTGCTCCGTACGAAGGCTTAGGTGGTGCTCCATAAGATGGTTTTGGAGCTTTAGGTGGTGCTCCATATGAAGGCTTTGGTGGTGCTCCATAAGATGGTTTCGGAGCTTTAGGCGGTGCTCCATATGAAGGCTTCGGAGGCGCTCCATAAGCTCCCTGAGGGCGTCGCTGAGGGCGGCTTGGCAACTTCTGGCGCGGTCTCGAGGTGCGCGTGAACGGCCACAGCGCCTCCTGCAGAGTCTGCTGCGCCAGCAGCGCCAGCACCAGAACCAGCGCTGCTGCCCTCTGCAATAGTGCCATGTATTAGTAGGAGCAAGTGTAGTGGAGTGTCATGTATTAGTAAGAGCAAGTGTAGTGGAGTGTCTTGTATTAGTAGGAGCAAGTGTAGTGGAGTGTCATGTATTAGTAGGAGCAAGTGTAGTGGAGTGTCATGTATTGTTAGAGGCAAGTACATGTAATTATTCGTCACGTATATGCAATGTTGCGAAATGTATTATTAGAATTCTATAGAATTATTAACGCCTACCGATGAGGATAGTTGGGAATATTGTGTTTCTGTGTTTCATTGCTGTGAACAATGGAGTCTCTAAATGGTAAAATGATCTAATTACCTGAAAACTGTTTACGTATATACTGAATGGAAGAAATGATGATGAAATAATGGACAGCCCATTGAGTTTTAATCCCTAAGCGTACAGCTGTACATATCTGTCGCATTTCATATGGACTATTTTTGTTTATATGTGAAGCTCATTCATCAAATTGAACAAATGTATTGCTTATAATTTCAGGCTGAGCTATGCAAAGTTAGAGGTTTTTCACAAATCAGGTTATTTTGAATGAATAAATTTCGGCAACGTGGCATTTAAATGGACACACAATTATTTCATAAGCACACCTTTCAATAAATTTATTTTTTATTTTTTGGGGTTTCTTGGCATCTATCAGAAGAAGTACCAAAGTCGAAATGATTCAAATCTTTTTTTATTGATAAGGTATAATTTAGAAATATGGCAGCACCGTTTATTGTAAACAAGTCTGCACACGACGCCGACTAAATATTACATTACTGATGAAGTTAAGGCGCTACTTTCGAACGCTGTTAGCCCGTTAGAACTCATCATTCCTTGGTTCACCTACATGGTTTCCCAAGTGGGCGGACGTCAATATGTTTTTAAGAGACTGCGCGGTTGAATTTAAAAAAAAAAAACTTGTTTAGCTTAAACCTCCCAAACATGCATGCATGGTTGAATTAATACATGTAATAATTCATTATACATGTATTAATTCATTCATTATACGTGTATGAATCAATACATATATTAATTCAACCATGCCTGAATGAACCTATACATGAGATCCTTGTAATAGGAAAGTTTGTGCTTCAAAATATTTTCTTTGTTGATGCAACTCTACTCTCAAAGAAAGTTTCTGTATGACATACTACTGTAAGTTTATTGATCAAGACCGAATTCAATGAAGCTTCCTAACTAATGAAGTATTACCTACTACAGAAATAAGATTATAAGAGCGATTGATTATACCATAGTTTTTTTTTAGTTTTCACATAACTAATGATATATTTTAGGTTCACCTTGTTAGATTCGTTTGTCGTATGATCCCGAAATAGCAAATGAAATTCAAGCAAATTTTGTTAGCCGTTCCCCGAATTAATGAAACGTGGCTATGCTGAACACCTGAACCTTATGAACAGTTTTTTACCTAATTTATTGATCTCGGAGAAATAAATGAATTTAGTATCACTTGTTCTGACGCCCAGGATTGTGCCCACAGTAAAATTTGAAACAGGTATCCAACGGGAATAAAAAAAATTTTACAGTAAATAATCTTAGTTTTGCATAATGAATGTTGAATGGATATATTTATCAAATATTTGTATCAGAGCGGGAACAGTAATGGGTGCAGAATACTAACTGTTCATTTAATATATTGGATCAATGTGCAGCCCTCAAATGGGATCTAATCTGAAGTTCTTTGAAATACTGAAGTGTAATTCTCGTTACCTAAATAAAATAACTTTATTTTAAGAAAAATATAATATTTGTTTGTTATGAATGAAAATTTACTGCTCCTCAATTATGGCTAAGGTATGAACAGTTTATTAATTCGAATAAAATCGTTATATTATTATTTAGCGCCGCCCATATAAATCGCTTCTTAATTTATTTCAAAACTAAATTTCGCAACAAATTTGGCGCGATTCATTTGCACTGGTGCTTCCCTTTGATAACCGGATATCTACAGAAAGAAATAATTGGATGCAATTGTCTGAGTACAAAAAGGTGTTGGAGTTTCAAGTAACTAGGTCAGTTATTTTCCAATACTGAGACTTATAATTACTAGGTGAGGCTCGTCATAGGCGTTGCGTGCCTGCGGTTGCCGCTACGCGAGCTTCCGCTGGCAGAAGATTCTCGGACACAATTGGCAAACATCGTCACGTGGAGACGTTCTAACGCCACGCTAATTGTTGAGAAGATATAGTCGTGCAACAGCTCTTGCAAATGAGCTCATGCACAATGACTTGCTGATCAGCGTATGAATATTCACGAGTCGTCATGATTGCCATAGAAACTTGCAGTCACGGCACTCTGATCGACCAGCACGCAAGTATCTTCGTCGTCTAGAGAAATGGTGATTGCAGAGCCTCGGCAATAAATCACATGATTAAGACTGTATGGCCTCTTATCAACAATGCTGATGAGCTCAAAACTGCCTGAGGAATAATGCTTCTCAGACGAGGTTCAAAATCATACAATGCTGGTGAAGTACTTCAATTCTGTTACACGTTATATACGACATCTCAAGGAGACAGAAAATTCGTTTCCTAGTGTTTCATGTTGAGGCCTAGTCAGCCCATAAGATTAATATCCATAACGTAGCCGTAGCCATAACGTAACGTACGTAGCCATAACTTTCCCAGCGAGTAAAAGCAAGGAGGGTCTATCTGAGGTAATGTCAGTGATGCAACAAAACATGTCCTTCATTCATGGCGATCATAGCGGAAGGAGTTTCTTTGAATGTGCTATTTACTGTCCATTTACTCTCGTTCACGTCATTTATCAACTCTTAGTTCATCTCCTATCAAAGCTAAGGTAATTACCACCATTGCAGTGTCGCTAAATTGTATCAGCTGTTGGAACTGAAGGTGCAAATAAATGTCGTCTGCACGTTGCATTCTTCGCACGGTCAATATTGCCCGAAAGTGTTATCAGTATAGGTATAAATTGTATAGGTAATTTTAAAAAAAATTAATTGTCGTTATAAATTAAATTTTAGCAGATATATATAAACTAAAATTGTTAAGTAATTTTAATGTCTTTAAAAATATGAAATAAATCACTGATATTATAATGATTAAAATTACTGATATATAAAAACTTCATCGATTATAATAACAATTGTCGTAAATCTCCAGTGACAAGTTTTATACCACGGACCATCGATGGAGTCATCCGATTTATGCATATTTTGTCGTATTCGTCTCACTTGACTGCTCCGCAGCTGCAAATTATTCAAATAATGACTGAATTGACAATTTTACTTCCAACTTCGTCCTCAATATTTTCTTACAGATTGCCGATTTCTGTTCAAAAAATGTGCCTGATTAAGAACAAATTTAATAACAAATGGCGCTTGATATTTTGTCCTATTCCTCTCCCTTGACCGCACCGCAGCTACAAATTATTTGAATAATGACTGAATTGACAATTTTACTTCCAACTTCATCATCAGTATTTTCATGGTAAGCGTCGACCATATAAGCTTCGGCAACGCGGACCACATGTGGAGGAAAGCGCTGTCATCTGTTCACTCACAGCCGTTTGCTCGACTTTCCTGGCAAAAACTCAACTCGCTCTCTTTTAAATAACGTGGGGATTAATGAGCGTCACCACGATTATACGAGGCATATGTCGCACGCAAAGATAACAGGAAACGAACTTTCTCGAGCATAGCTCATAGATGAAAGTAAACAGCAGATATTGCACAACCGTGACCATTAGGCCTGTCATGTTTCTTGCGCAATAAAAATGTTATTTATTCACTATTTAGAATTATCAATGTGAAAGGAATTGTATTATAATAAATGAACTGATATGCTCTCACGTGGCCTGGATTAGCACATACGTGGTTTTCTGGCAACAAAAAGTTCGAAAAATAATTAGGATCAAATGCCTTCCCTTGCACAAAAAAAAAAAAATATAACTCAGCACTCACTGCAGTGAGTGACAGAGAGCGCATTTTCTCCTCGACGAAAACGTGAAGTCATGGACGGACAGACAGACAGACGGACGGACTGACGGACGGACATGGCGAGCACAATAGTGCATTTTTTCCATAAATGAGAAAATGCGGTAAAAAGCTAAAATATGTTGCACTGCTGAATGAGCCTCAAAAACAATAATTTAGATTGCGCATTATAGTTAATGGAAGAATGGATGCATTAAAAACTGAAGTTGTACATTAGAAGTGAGAACGAAAGTTTTGCCTAATCCCCAATTAAACTGCAATCTCTTTCACTTACAAATGCGAAGAAGCTCAACAGAAGAAGCTCAACATTTCAGTCACGCTATATATACTGTGCAAGGCCTGTGATTATTTCCCGCCATCAGTGATCTGGGACCATACTTTCAAAAAAAGTTAAGAGATCGTAAGTTCATGAGCCAATCATTGACGGCCTTTCAAGCAAAATCCACCAATCATAGACAAGAAAATAGAGCGTAAGTACTTACGTTCACTTAGCGAGTTTTGAAAGTATGGCCCCTGAGCTTTGACTTATCAATTGAACGCATCGCGCTCGAGTGATGCCAGGTCATAATGTGCGTCAGGACGTGTCGAGAGCAGGAATGACATCGCCATCTTATAATCATCTCATGTTTGTAAGAGATTATCTGCATCATAGAAAAAATATAACTCAGTACTCACTGCAGTAAGTGACAGAGAGCGCATTTTCTCGTCCACGAAAACTTGAGGTCGCGGACGGACGGACAGACGGACATGGCGAGCACAATAGTGCATTTTTTCCATAAATGAGAAAATGCGCTAAAAAGCGGATGATTGCTCGAATATATTCTCCGAGTTAATGTCAATTCAAACGAATTTTACGTTCATTTATTGAACGAATTTTCAATAAAAGATAACTCGTGTAATACCATCTCTAAGATGAAAATTTAAGAGTTTTGAAAAGAAAAAGGGGAAAAGGTATTTGAATTTTATATTGTCAGATTATTTTTACGACTGAAGTAATAAAGATAAAAATTATACATGCCAAGTTATACGTTTTCCGAAAATGAAAGCCTATATCTTGACTCGTCACTTGAATATTTTCCCATTGCCGTAAAACTATTAAGAGTCAAACCCACAACGTTCGTTCGATGCAGCACGGTTAAGTTAAGTGAACATTTTTGTCTAACGAGCTTCTGGTTAAAGTCTCATTAAATTTACGCTAATGAGTGAGGCACAGAGCGAGTAATTTTACGGCCGAACAATCGGTTTGTAAGAGCACCCGTATTAGTAAAATCGAAATTAGAAATTTTTGGAGCTAAGGATTTTTTTATGCTTAAGTGTTCTTTCTTTGACTTTGGAATGATTGTCCTTCAAAAACCTCTTGAATATGCATTTCCTGATCACTATCGAAGCTACCTATTGACTATTGTCACCGGTGACTCAATGAATAGTATTCTTTGAAATTATTGACATTTACACAATTACGAAAAAATAACCTATTTCGCTCATGCAGGGGTTTCGTTGGCCCTTTGATGCACTTGAATTTTCATCTAATTTACAAAAGACCAAAAACTCTTGTTCACCACCATGCCCGTGTTTAGGAACGTCATCTATTGAAGTATGTAACTTGTAAGAGATTGTCACCGCGCTACACGTATTAGAAATGAAAATCTGACGCGACTGTAGTTGAATACGTAAAATTAGGGACATTTTAAATTACTGTAACTGGTGAGTGATGATATTACTACAGTGGTAATAAAATCATTACTCAGACAAATCCGGTTACTCTTATGGTAAAAAACAGAAAACGAATATTATGTACTAACCAGATTTTAATCCTATGGCAGCGAACTGAGAACACCTTCTGATGAGATTACTCCTATGACTATAAATATGATAATCTTCCTAATGACATTCATCCTATGGTAATTGACAGATCACGTCATTTGAAGAGATTACCATGGCGATAAAGAGAAGACGCTTATTGATGAAATCGCTCTTTGGTAATCAACGGAAAACTCCCATTGATGAAATTACTCCTAGAATTACAGCAAGGGCGTTACAATTTGTACATCCGAACCCAATTTGCCTGACCATGAATCAGATGACATAACAGTTAGTGCAACTGCGCATGCACGCATGAAGATCTCCACATGCAACGCTGGATTGCAACCTCTGGAGGAAGACGAGCGTGTGTATCAGCCTCAGGCCAGTGCGTGCATATGGAGTGGCCTTACTTGTGCAGCGTAGACATGCATCACGAGACTCGCACTGTACGGTACCTCCATAGTAATACTTAACTCATTAACTTATATCCCTCACTACAGTCAGGCATGACACTAACCATCACTTTAAAAGGTCATCCATATAATGATTTATTGGGGACTGTATGCATCAGACCAGCGCGTGCATATGGAGAGGCCTTACTTGTGCAGCGTAGACATGCATCACGAGACTCGCACTGTACGGACCTCTACGGTAACATTTAACTCGTTAACTTATCCCTCACTACAGTTAGGCATGACACTAACCGTCACTTTAAAAGGTCATCCATATAATGATTTATTGGGGACTGTAATGGTAGCACGATTATTTCATTAGTTCCGGAATGAATGATATTTTTTCGAAGAAAGAACGTGCCAGATAAATAATTGTTTGCAAATAATTCTACGTTGCGGGTAATAAAAAATATATTTATAGTTTGGTAAAATTGTGTCATCGGAAAATTTAACAGTTTTAGGGGAAATTATAAACATTTTTCTATTATAAATGTTTATCATGATCATATAAATGTTTTATGCCATTTATTCATAATAAATGTTTTAAATTAAACTTTGAATACATTCAGGGTAGATATCCCAAGTGAGCAAGCCTCGAAAATGACTGTTGACGATAATTGACAACTTAAGTTAATAATATAATGACATTATTAACTTAATAATATAATGATGAATAAATTTAAGGATAATCGGAACGTATTTGGGTTTATTGAAAACTTTTCACCAAATTAATTTACTCTTAAAAATGAGTACTATACGTCTTGATGAACGTGTCCTTGATGACAACTGAGTCTATAGCCTCTATTTCACTTCACAATCACTTGCGCATCACCTGAGACAAAATATTTATTCTGCGGAACTTTACTGAAATAGAACAAATCCAAATAGAAAATTGACGATGTCATTAGATATAACATCAATAACAAGGAAATTTCCTCAAAATTTGTCCATAAATTAGAGAGATATTATGGAGCTGCGGTTACTTATTATTTAGAAATAATTCTTAATTTTAACGCCGGCTATGTTCTCACCTTTTGATCAGGCCACTTCATACTGGCGCGGCAGACGACCGTTGAATTACCGGTTTCTTCTGCTACTAGACTTCAAATTTTTGAAAATATTGAATATGATTTAAACTGCCATGTTATAAACTAAACGCTTCCTGTACAGCTTAAGGTCTGCTTTCAAACTTTGAGGACAATAACGGAACTTTAATTTACCAGTCGGACTAAGAAGTCAAGTTACTTATCTTCGCGTATTTTGAATTGCTAGATTTACGATTTGTCAAATGTCGGGAATCCTGTTTGAGACATTAATGAGTTACAATTGCTTGAAATATATTCAAAACGTAATGAAAATTTAGGGGCAATATAGATTACCGTTAGCTTAAATAAATTCCTGCATGATCGAATTAGAACTCATGAGTTGCCTTTACTTCATATTCGTTGAAATTTATATCGAAAGCATGTGATAAAAATTCAATTTGATTGATATTTTTGATGTCAGAAAAGTTAAACCAGCTGGTTCTTATTTTTCTGGAATCACTAACTGAACCAATTTAAGCATACAAATTTCTTCTCGCGTATTTTTGCCTTCGAAGCATGAAACAGGGGATTGCACTGGCGCAAATTTCTTATTTTACTGCGAGTAAGAAACCTCCTCGGTAGCCTGTACTGTACTCTGACCACCTGGACAGACAGCGTACGTCTGAGTGACGTTCCTGCCAGGCGTCGCGCTTCTTATAGGCTCACGACGCAAGCGACTGCCGCAAGCACATGCCGTGTCCGTGAGCTGTATAAGCAGTGATAATATGCTTCGTGACAGCTCTGACGACTAGTCCTTGATAAAAAGTGCATTTTTTTTGCAATAATAATTTCAATATCACTTGAGAATGTGAGCAGAGACTCTTCATTTATGTTTGCATGAGCGCTATTACATGTCAGGCCTTTCGTGATTGTAATGTTAACAATTGTTGAGTTTATCGCAATTTCCGGATAGTATCATATACTTTCGGACGTCAATGCCGGGCTGTAATTTTTTTTTATTTCATCGGCACCTTATTTTTCTGACAACTGCGCAGTGTGCACTGTGCAGCCTCCAAAAGAAAGTAACTTTTGTATGTACTCGGTCATAAATATGGAGCACTCCTTATTGTAAAAGTTATTGACCTCTGATTTATATTGATTAACATTAATAACATAACATAACATATTGATCTCGGCGCTGAAGTGTAGGCCTGATGTGTCCTGTCGCCGATTCTATTCCTTTTCGCGCCTTGTTCACAGAATACCTAATATCGTTTCATTTGACCGGACCTCTTCATGACTGACGATTCATTATTTCTTCAGGAAAAGTCAAATTTATTGCAAGGTGAGGTTAGGTAATATTCATTACATTTTTTGATTGTTTGCAGTTTGAAGGATGAAGCTTTACCTACAACGGATGCCTGGATTTGATTGGGGTTTAAAGCTCAAGGCCCAACTAGCATTATTCATAAAAAAAATAAAACGTATTCGGGCAGGATGACCTAGTGGTTACCGTTCAGAGTTACAAGACTGGAGCAAAGAGTTGCGGTTCGATCCCAGCTAACTGCTACAGTTCTGGTCAAATAAGCGACGATGCCTTATGGTTAAGCACAGCAAAATTGAGGCAGTGAGTTGAGTGTTTGAGACTGCAACAAGCTGTAAATATTCTGCGATGTTAAGAATCGGCGACCGGGCTAACGCCTAATCAACGCTTACACAGCTATACTAGAGTAATCTCTTCAAAGCGAAAATTAATGATCTACAGTAATGATCTGAGCACAATCATTAGGAAATCTTCGTTATTGAAAGCGAAGCCTCAGGTTTGAGTGAGTCAGAAAGTCGAACAGTTCCAGTTGATAGACTTTTGAGGGAGTGAGAGTGATCGCAACTAGCATGTTTAAGTGAGATGTAACTCATTAAGTTTCCTAGAAACTCGCCTTGAATAGACTTGAGCTTGAATGTTTATCAAAAAAGTATTCGTTTTGTGTCCTCTGAACCTTAGTTCTGTTAAAGGTTTTCATGGCAGAGATATTGTAAATTTTGTAACTCTCATTATACTTTTTTTATTGGATTAAACTCTCATAATATGATTGCTCCATTAAATGTAATTTTTATTACGAAGTTTAATTTTTGCAAATTTGCGCGGTATACTATAAGATGAGATAAAATATTTACATGTGTTTTTTATTCTGGAATGATTTTTGTACTAATGGAGTTTCATTCTGATAATTCGATTGCAATGTAAAATCCAGTGTTTGATTCCAGAGAAGTACTCATTGAGTCATTGAATACACGAATCATAAATACAAATTTATTTTGAAAATTAAGTAATTATTCACGTGTCTGCATAAGTATATTTGTTCTTCAATCATTGAAAAGAGATTTAGTTTGAAGCTGTTTCTTACTAATAGTAAAGCGTATGCAGGCTAGTGGCCGATTCGCGCTACTAGGATGGAGGTATAAGTTGACGCTTCTTGATTATATGTATTGAAACCATGCATGAATACAGTATAGTTACAAGTTATACATATACATGAAATAAACAATTCAAATGGTCATATTAATCGGAATCAGATTATAAATAAGGAAAGTATATAAAAGCCTAATCGTGGCAGTACTTACTCTAATGAGAGGTTTCTGAGCAACCATGCATAAACACAGAAGGTCGGTACGAAGTAAACAAAATGCTGCGTTCCCGATTGAGACATTCACGTTTCTAGCGATAAATCTAATTTTTACATTTGGTTTTAACAGGAATTATTGCACAATTATTAATTACATGTAGACGCTACAATAGTTTAGTTGGCAATGTTCATAGTTCTTATATAATAGCGGTTTCAGCGTTTTATTAGGCCGTAGGCCTGTCGCCGATTCTGAACATCGCAGAACATTCACAGCATTTTGCAGGCTTGAACTCGCAACTCACTGCTACAATTCTGCTGTGCTTAACAAGTTAACCGCCCGGCCTCCTCGCCGATTCTGACCAGAAACTGGCGCACAGAGCTGGGATCGAACCCGCGCCTCTCTGCGCCAATCTTGGTACTCTGAACTTTAACCACTAGGCCACCCTAGTGGTTATAGAAAATATTTCAATATATTCATCCGCATGACATTGCCTTGACACCGTTATTTGCTGTTAGCAGCTCGATTTTGACTACTGAATTTGTTCTCTTATACTCATTGAAATCACGATCCATGGATACGAATTTACTTTGCAAATTTAAATAATTATTCATGTGGTGTATATGTTTCATTGTAACAATTTTTTTTTCTTTTCGAACGGAATTTGTATTTGATGATGATCCGCGTATGCACGAAGTGAGGTCGACGAGTTCACATCTTCTATATCTTAATGCGGATGAAGCACTAGAGGTGCATGTCCGCATGTAGTCGTAGTTCGTATAGCTGACGCCGCCTGGGTTGAACTGACCTCTCGTCTCAGTACCTACAAGGCTACACGACTTGTAGTTCCGGTGACCGGTAAGGGCCGAGAATTTATAAGCTTTGAAATCAATGATTATTTTATTTACACAACTGGGCAAGGTGGCCCAGTGGTGAGTGGTGGGCAAGGTGGCCCAGTGGAGCAGTGGTTACAGTTCAGAGTACCAGGATTGGTGCAGAGAGGCACGGGTTCGATCCCAGCTCTGTGCGCCAGTTTCTGGTCAGAATCGGCAAGGAGGCCGGGCAGTTAAGCACAGCAGAATTGAAGCAGTGAGTTGCGAGTTCGAGACCGCAAAATGCTGTGAATGTTCTGCGATGTTAAGAATCGGCGACAGGCCTACGGGCTACGGCCTAATAACGCTGAAACCGCTAATCCGCTATTATTATTATTATTTACTAATAGATTTATTGACATGATATTACTTACTCTTGGATTGGTTTCATTTTGAAAAGTAAAATTTTGAATGAAAAATATGCAGTTGATAACTTCATTAACTTGATAGCCTAGTGCTTAATCCAGATTAGGTATATTTTTGAGCATATTATCACAGATAGTCTGTAATAATGGCCTAATAGCATAATTTTTTAAGCATGGTGTGTTCAGGGCTGGAAAAGTCCTATTTTTTTCTGAAATATTGAGGCTCTAATATCGTATAGCAGTATAGCCCTACCTAATTACAGTAGGTATGAAATCTCGCAGCTCTAATTTCATGTATTCATGTTTGATTGAAAAAAATGCTGTTTGTACTCCGCAAACATGTCATTTCATAAAATTTTCAGCTTCCGCAATCTGCACTAATAAATCACTATTTCAACAATCCTGCCAAAATATCCTGCACAACAAAACAACAAGTCAACATAAAATATTTCCTCATAGATAATTGTGTAGTTGTGGCCATGTCAGAGCAGTCAGACTGCAATGCAGTCTGACTAATGACCATAAATACCTTTCAGGTGTTCAGTTGCTACCCATGGTCAGGAAGGTGCAGCGTGTACGCCGGAGGTTCGTTTTCGGATGTACGCCAGTACGCCAGGAAAGAAAGTTGCCAATATGCTTGCTAAAAACGGAAGTGTAACCCTCACCAATGCTGCATGATCGACACAGGCACATGTACTTTACGATTGATGCCTGGCGATCGTCACAAACACACTGGCAAGCCAGATGCGGACGTACGGTACGTCAGGACAAGCCAGATCACCCAGATGCAAACGTACACCAAGGCAAGCCAGATGCGGACGTACGGTACATCAGGACAAGCCAGATCGCCCAGATGCAGACGTACGTCGAGGTCGAGACAAGCCAGATGCGGACGTACGGTACGTCAGGACAAGCCAGATCGCCCAGATGCAGACGTACGTCGAGGTCGAGACAAGCCAGATGCGGACGTACGCCGGGCGTGTGCGCCAATAACGTTATTTTAGCTCTTTGTACGCCGCGTTGTACGCCAGTAGAAGGGCTTGGAGTCTCGTTTACGCCGGATTAATCCGCGGAAAACGGCACCATCCTGGGTATGGGTTGCTACTCAAGTGAAGGCAAATGTTCGTGTAATAGTGTTGACTGTTTTAAGGGTAAAATTAGAGATTAGGGTAACACATGCACGGGACTTTTTACACATGTAAAAAGTTAGTTGACGCCGGCTTGCAAATGGCTTTTAATGACTGAGATATGGAATTCAAGGCTGGAAGAAATTAAATATTGGGTGGCAAATCCAAAAATTCATTTGTGACTTGCCAAGCAGGGCTGGAAAAGTCCTATTTTTGTCTGAAATATCACGGCTCTAATTGACTAATATTGTATAATTTCGGTGGGTATGAAATCTCGCGGCTCAAATGTCATAAATTTTTGTTTGATTGAAAAATCAGGGTTTGCACTTTGCAAACATGTCATTTGATAAAATTTTCAACTTCTGCAATCCGCATTGCTTTACCATTCCCGCCAAAATATCCTGCAGAAAAAACATAAACATCGTAATGTAAACAAATCAACTAAAAGTTTTTTTAAAGATTTCGCAAAGTTGTGGTTATGTCAAGGCGGTCAGACTGCATTAACGCGTGCTCAACTTACAGTAAAGACAAATTTTATTGTTGTCGTTTGACTGTTCTAGGGTAAAATTAGAGATTTGGGGTAACACATGCATGGACTTTGTAAATAAATTTGCACCTCATAAATGGCTTTTCATGGCCGGGATATGGAATTCACGGCTCGAAAAAATGGAATCACGGCTGGCAAATCCATAGAACCATGGCTCATAAAATTCAGTCGAGGCTTGCCAAGTAGATATATTCCATGCCTGTCGCCAAGTAGATATATTCCATGCCTGGGTGCATTGGTGCCATAATTTGGGATTGGAATTTTCATGCTTGTTTCTGAAATTTTGTGGCTCCAATGTGACAAATTTTTAATACAATTGGAATCTTGTGGCCCAATCATGCACTTTCGTTGACAATTAGAAAGGTGATAATTATCCTGGCAGAAATCTCGCGGTTCTAGAAATGGCGGGAAAGCTCTAGTCTTTGTACACATATATTATTTGATTTAAATATTTAAACTAGAATTTATTTTTATTTTTAGTCAATATTTGAAACTGGATCAAAGGCTGGATCGATCTTGAATTTATGAACTGGTATTCCTAGCATGTCATCTTGTTTATGATCATGTGTATTTTTGTCTCAGTCAAGAGTCGCTTCTGCCCAATTTTCCAGTTTTGACTTCATTCCTCCCAACAAGCTGTCTGACATGACTAAAACTAAAAAATCAATCAGACCACTGATGGAAATGTTTTGGATAGATATTTGGCTGGAGGTGGGTGGCAGAAATGAAGTTATGCCACTACGCATAGTTGCAAAATTTTTCTTAGGAACCAGCTCATTTAAAAGCCCCTAATCTAGTTCGAAGTTTTATTTAATACCTACATATTGCTGGCATGCATGATACTTACTGGTCTACTCCAAGTCTGGGATTTTCCTACTTATAACTGAAAAAACATGGCCTGATCATGCACTTTTGTTAGCAATTTGTAGGAGATTTATAATTCATTTTATTGGAATCTTGCAGCTGGGAAAGCTTTAGGCACTACACAGAAGCTAAATATATTCTGTGCCTGGTCTACTTATAGGACTCATAAATGAAGAACTTTGCTTTGCCACCATGCAGTTATGAGACTTTTAATGAAAGCAGTTGTGATAAAGTTTTTTTGTTGTTTTTGACAAAGTTTTTTTGGAGCCAAGCCTTTTGAAAATACATGGCTTAGGAGCCACGAGATTTCCAATTCAATATAGAAGGTTCTAATCTATTAACAATGCCATGATTTTTAGTCACATTAACTTTCTTTATTCAAAAATATTTGCACTGAGTAGAAAGTTTGGCATGCTAGCTAATGTGTAGTAAGTACATATTTACTCCACTGTTATTATATGCTAATAAATTTGCTTATGTTTTTTCCCAACTTTCCTATGGTTATTTGTAACAAATTTAATTGAATTATTTGGTATACAGTTGCTGAAGATTCTGATCAATTTTTTCTTAACTATGTTATGTGCACATTGCTAATTAGAGCCTCTTGCCTGCTGTACAGGCATGAGGTCTAAACAATGCAGACAAAAACTCTGATGAACTTGAAAACAATGAATGAAGAATCTATTGAGTAGTACCATTTTTTGAATTTCTAAAGTTTTTGAAATGTAAGTGGAACCTCTAACTCTTCAACCTTTACCCTATCTTGCTAGAAACTACTAAGCTTTGTGAAACCTCCAGCAATTTCAATGAAAACACTGCTTGTAAAAATTTATGCTTTTTAGCGCATTTTCTCATTTATGGAAAAAATGCACTATTGTACTCGCCATGTCCGTCCGTCTGTCTGTCTGTCCGTGACCTCAAGTTTTCGTCGATGAGAAAATGTGCTCTCTGTCAGTCACTGCAGTGAGTACTGAGTTATATTTTTTCAGGTCTAAGTCCTTTATGAACTTCTTTTATACCTATTTATATATGAAGACAACTTCTGAGGGTACTCAGTTACAGTTTATCTCAGATTTTCCTTATATAATTCCTCAATTCTTCATAATTGGAACAAGGAAAAGTTTGAGTGAGTTACATTTTTTTGTGAATTCTAGTCACAACTGATGTTAAAAAAAAAAGTTGACAATTCAATGCACCAATAGTTTCTATCATTGCATTTCTCCATACCTCCTGGCTTTTTTTTATTGAAATTCCAATTTTTTTTTATTCTCACAATTAAATTTTATTATGTACCACCATTCATGAGCTCTTAGCTTGTGTTGACAGTTTCTTGTGTTGCAGGTGTTTGCATGCCATCATGCCTACCAGTGACAAAACATCAAGGGAAGTAGAACAAGGAGGCAACAATAACCCTGCGGAGTCAACGAGCAGAGGTTGCGTGAGCGTCGTCGTGGTCGGTGATGTCGGCCACTCCCCCCGCATGGCTTATCATGCGCTATCCTTTGCTCAAGAAAATTATGATGTAAATTTAGTGGGGTACATGGGCTCTCGACCTCAAGAAGAGTTGCTGAGCCATCCCAAAATTTCAATTGTTCCTTTGAGGAAAGTTCCTTCCTGCCTCAACAGTTTGCCAAATCTGATTAGGTTTGTTTTTCGTGTTTTATGGCAAGCTTTCTCGTTGTGGTTCACACTTTTATTATCAAAGCGTCCGCAATATCTGATGCTACAAAACCCTCCTTGTGTGCCTGCTCTGCCTGTATGCTGGCTCTACTGCCTCATTTTTCGTGTGCGTCTTATATTGGACTGGCATAATTATGGCTACAGTATCCTCGCTTTGACATTAGGACAAAGACATCCGCTTGTGCACGTTTATAAAACAATTGAGAAAGTTTTCGGCAGAATGGCGTCTGCCGGGCTGTGCGTGAGCCGTGCCATGAAGGACGATCTCAAGAGGAGCTGGGGCGTGGATCACATTACTGTTCACTACGATAGACCCCCATTGCGTTTCCAGCCAATATCTGTTGAGGCCAAACACGATCTCTTCCTTAAGCTATCATCTCAACTGCCGTGCTTTAGTGGCAGCGCTCCAGATAAAACAGTCTTCACTGAACGTTTCGCGGACGGTCGCGTTTCTCATAGTGAAGACCGACCGGCTCTGCTAGTTTCATCCACGAGCTGGACAGAAGATGAAGACTTTTCTGTTTTATTACGCGCCCTCACTGCTTATGAGGACCGCGCCTCACTCAAGCCTGAGCAATACCCGCGCCTCATTGTTGTTGTTACCGGAAAAGGGCCCTTAAAGGACTACTACTTAAACCTGGCACGGCGATGTGATTGGCAAACTGTGCAGTTGGAAACGGTGTGGCTTGAGCCCGAAGATTATCCACGACTGCTTGCAGCTGCTGACGTTGGCCTCAGTCTGCACACCTCAAGTTCGGGCTTTGATTTACCCATGAAGGTTGTGGATATGTTTGGTTGTGGCTTGCCAGTCATTGCTCAGTACTACCCTACCATCGAGGAGCTCGTCAAACCAAACATTAACGGTGTGACTTTCAAGAATGACGAAGAACTTGCTGATCGTCTTCTCTCTTGGTTTAGAGGATTCCCTCACAGTGAAAGTCACCAGAAACGACGTGCTGCCATGCTAGAAAACATCGAACACTTTAGGCGACTTCGCTGGCACGAGTGCTGGCAGTGCAACGTGATGCCGCTCTTCAGCGACCGCTGCTCCTTGCCTCCAGAGCGTCCTGAGTAGTTAGGCGATCATTGGAGGTTCTTCATCAAATATCTAACGGTAGCATAAACTTACCTTTCTTTGTATTGGATTTTTATCTACTTACAACTCTGATATATTCAAATTCTGCTGCTAATTTTGTATGAAAATTTAATATCGGAGCACTGGCCGAATTTTACTGGCGTTTCTTGGAGTAATTCTTGTGTCAGTCTATCGAAAAATTGAAATTATTTGTAACGAATTCAAGTCTGGATGTCATCACCACGGAATGTTTGCAGTGAAAAACGTAACGTGCTGTCTAAAGACATTCGAAGCTGAAGCCTTCTGAGGAGAGATTGTGGACGTGAATCATTTTTCCTTCACGACTTTATTTTGTGAACTAAACTCAATCTTGAGGGTTCGTTGATGACAGAATAAAGGAGGACTCTGTATTGGTGTCTTTATAGTCTGCGGTGTTTGTTATTTGTGTTGTTGAATTTTTTGTTTCACATCTCTTTATTTTTGCTTTGATTTTAAGGAGCACATAAGTAGATACGACAGAACTTCTGAAGGTCTGAGCTAATTTTTGTCTTTTAAACTTGACCGGTTATTGAATGTGATTTGTTGTTATCCTTCCTGTACACGACCTGACGAGTGGCGCTTGGTATCATAGTAATTTTTCTGCGTTTTCCATTGCGTGTTCTTTTTCTGTTCCTCTTGTGTGCTATAACCTTTATTTGTGCGTTTCCTGACAGTGTAAAGCATATATGTTTTTGTTACCTTTTTCCTGATGAACTTTTATCACTATCATTGAGGGCATTAGTTTCTCGATCAGCATGACTAAGAGAAATATATACAGTGGGGGGAAATAAATATTCGTACACTTGAAAAATCGTATTTTAATGTATGTAAGTACACAAACTTAACAGGAAAAGTGATTTATATTATGTATAGAGTAAATACGATTTTTCAAGTGTACGAATATTTATTTCCCCCCACTGTACATACATTTGTTCATGTGTTTGTTATAGTTCCATGTGTGTGGATTCGTTTTCTTGTTACTTAGACATCGATTTATGTTAATTTTATATAGAGCCTCGGTAATTAATCAATTTTTGCTCGGTTTGTTGCGTGTTTTGGAATCATTTAAAGTTTTTGTTGCTTACGTCCTTTTGTTAACTCTAATTCATCGTTGAGACACGTTGCCATGCATTATGTGCAATTTCTTGGTGATGTTCAGTTTTAAATTGTTAATGGTGCCTGAAGATCAGCAACTTAGACCGATATCTTCTTTGCTCGTAAGACTCATGTTACCGTTGATGCTTCTATCAAACTATGTGCTACTGTAGTTCATCTTTTTGTTTGTGTAGCGGTATTGCAGGCCAGTAATCTTCTTGCTTTACGGTGGTGTCATATCCTGAGAATGTAATGATGAGTATTTTGTATTGCTTTTCCTTTGTCATGTCCCTGTAGGGTGAGGAGAACTCATTCTTCATACCTGCTGTCAACGTCACTGTTGTACTTTGACCTCGTGCATCTGCTGCAGCTTGAGCTCACACATCCGGTTCAAATTTCTGCTACCAAACGGGAAAAAGTACGAGAAAAAAATCTTCTGTTTGTTCTCAATTTCGCATAGCCTGGTTTAAATAGATGGTTGGGTTCATATATTCCTCACCGTTAGCTTTCTTGGGATACGTGTTAACTAGGTAGGTTCTTACTGATGGCGCTTCCATTGCACTATGGTGATGTTTCAGGTCTATGATAATGTGCCTTGCAAGGCAATGCATCTCTACAGTATTAAGACGTTGAGTTCGACACGACTCACGACTCACCACTATTGTCATATCGCCTATGAACGGCCAAGTCTGCGGAAAAAATTCCTATTATTCAATATTTACTAGTAAATTTGTAGGTTCTGGTGCAAAAATTATATTTTCTTTTTTTCGTACATTTTAAAATTTAATAAGGAAGTGCGCCATCATGATTTTTTTCCGGCCAACGCAGTTGAAAAAAACTAAATGGCTTTATTAAATACCCTGCAACCCACCGTCGGGTCATGCCGCACTTAACGTCTTAATACACGACACCTTTCTATTAACTGCCTGTAATGTAGTGTCTGGAAAAAAGGGTAATGCTATATGATACGTGTTGAATGTTTGGCATAGCTTTATTTTATTACTACGTTAATAAATGTAATTGTTGCACGCGTTGTTTTAAATCCCTGATCCTGTCCCGCACATGTGTCGCACTTCAACGAATACTACAGTAGAATCGCCCCTTATTTAAATAAAACTATAATTTTGTTCAAAACCACGATTTATAGGGTTCGATTTCTGCATTATAACTATCAGAAAGGTTTTAATCGTGCTAGAAATGTGTGCTTCAGCTTTGTTTTAAAATAGATCGTTTCATATGAAGGTCGGCGAGTTAAGTGCGGGGTTGAATGAGTGGGACTAGCGTTGGAACGTTCAATTTCGTGAAGACTTAGCGGGACATCGCGGCAAGAAAACGTTTCAAGTGTGTAGTAATGAATCATACTTGTGTCATGTTCAACATTTAAAAATATAGTATAGGGACAACTGTGATCATGTATTTACTTGAGAAACATATTTACACATGTGTAAACAAGTAAATCCTGTCATCTAATAATAATTTGCGAAACATGTAAACTACTCTGTGTGATTGTATAAATTTATCTACGCCTTCCTAAAATTTGAAAATATCAAATGAAAGCGCTCTTAGTATGAGAGTTGTTGAGCGTGGTTAGCTCCCCTCGTCTCGAATTGCCGCTGGTGCGACAGCGCGACCCTCGGGCGACGAGGGCTTTTATGTGTTTTATCGCAGCGGCGTTGATGAGCCGATGCGTGGGAGGGATGCTGCCGCGTGCCACCCGCCATGATGGCTTCTGTGTCAGAAGAAGGTTTTACCGCGAGACCAACACGTGTATGTATTTGAGAGTAATCCTCGTACATAAAACATGGTAGTGATATTGGTTGCCGATTAGTTGAAGCAGCCATTCATGTAATACATACAAAGAACATGAAAGAAGAATACTTTATGTTCTTTTTGTAATACAAAAAATAACATAAAAGAAGTCTCTGCACATATTTTCATGCTAAACACATGATCCACCTTATTGCAGCAACCAAATGCAAATAGATTGCCATGTAAAAATTTTATGATGCGTTGAGAAATAGTGGAAATGGCCTTGAGACATCAATAGGAGATAAAATTGAGCTTATTCAAAGCTTTTATTTATAACATTACATTTCTCTAGTGTTATTTCCGATATTAATGAATTTCTACCTTAGAGTTTGAAACGGATGCAAAGCTTCATTTGCGCAATTAATCTTGGTCTAAATGGATGTAAATACCTTTAGTGCTATCAATTCATGAGTTTTAGATTAAGTAAGTAACAAAAGCATTATCCGATACCACCATTATACAGGCATTATATTGTACAGGCAATTTAGCATCAGCAACAGCAGTATCCAAGAGGGCACTCCACCAGCATCGATGGCGGTGGCCGAGCTCATAATTCAGGCGCCAGTCGGCGGCAGCAATAATGTCTTGCAATAAAAACAGTGTGCGGCTTTTTTTATGGAGCGTCCGCTTGCGACGGCGTGGGTGCGCGATCGTCTTTTGTTCGGCAGGACGCGTGCCGCAGCGCCGGCGTCATCGTGTTATGAGAAGCTCGTCAAATGATTCCGCAATTGCTATGCCGATCGCTCGTATCTCAAATGTATGTTTGCGGCGACATTGTTTTCTACTGCGGCCAAATAGTTACAAATTGTGGTAGGTTGAACAATGAAGTCTTGGGAATTGTCCCGCTCAGTTTGGACGAATTGGTTTCAATTGCAGTTTCAGTTTGGACGAATTAAAATTAGTTTCCTCTTTTGAAGAGCCATATTGGTTTTCTGTTGTTATATTAATTATTATGGTTATAAATGTTAAAAGAAACAACCAGAAACAAACCCGCTTCACTGGTATTCGATTGCGCTTAAAAAAAAATACCCACTAAAATGTTGCGTGTAAAAAAAATCGTCGGCAAATTTATGCTCGATATATTTTTATTTCAAATCTACGACGAATTTGACAGCACCTCAGCCAGGAAGTAAACCTCTTTCCGTGTACATCCAACCACTGATTTCATGCAGCACCATTTTACGGGACCATCGTACGGGACTGAGAGTTAATTTATGCTGATGGGTTCAGGCGTGTTGAACAACACTCGATAATGCAGAGCTGAGGGCTCGGTTACTGAAGGGATTGCATGGCCTGGCCGCCAGAATGTGTGTTGACTCAATACTTGATTAATGTGAATATTTACGCAATGTGTGCAGGGATTTCCACTGGCCAAGTTATGTACAAATATAATCGTCAATGTATCAATATCAGCATGATCAGAATAACGGGAAAATCACGAGTCCTGTATGTAATCATGAATTTCTAAGGGTTAACTAAATCTAAGACTGAAAGTTGCGCATACATGATCACCTGTCACAAATTTTACCCGTGAAGTTTCCATCGAAATTGATACTTACGAGGTGTAACCGACAAGTAAAACAAGAACGATATAAACTCTCTTCTTGACTTAGCCTGGTTTGGTTGAGTGCAAGTTTCGTTTACGACGGAAATACCAAACATGAGTCATTATTTAACAAAGTGGTGAATCATATCGATTCCTGTGACTACCTGCTTTTTGTTTGCAATGTTCTCTTAATTATCAGCGAGCAGATCGTTTCCGCTGCAGTCATAAACTCAAAGTGTTTAATGTTTTTTCTTCTAGTCTTCGTAAATTCTCGCAGTGTTTCGAGACAGCATTGTTTAGTCGGGGCTGCTTGCAAGCGCTGCACATTTGCTGAGCCTGCAAATGGAATAAGAAATGAAGTCATGAGGATAGTTGACAGTAGCAGACTGTATCACTGTAATCATGACATTTGCGAGGTGCGAATTGCCACCCAATGGCATCGATACCACTTGGGGTTGATTGCTTGACGCATAACTGTGTGATTGAAAGACTTCCAATGGCGATATTAATTGACAAAGGTCAAGGGCTGTCTGCAGTTCAACTGAAAAGTGGATGAGAAATGAATTTCTGCTTCATGAGATTTCAGGTTAGTAAAGACTAATAGGAATAAATTTGAGATGATATTCATCTCGTTTAATAAATGCCTAGAATTTTTTCGATTTAACAAAGATGTTACAATAAAGTTCAAGAAAATTAATATTCGCAGCTTTACAAATGTGGTCTATATTATTTGAATCCGCTAGGAATGTCAGTGCAGGCTGGAGTGGTCTTAATGATGAACCTAACGATCGTAACACTTAACGTATACAGTCCGACGTTGCTACCTGTTACGTATATGCACTCGTGACGCTGTCACTCACATACAAACGTCGCCACCAACAGATGGAAGACATCCACATGTCGGCACCGCGGTAATCAAACATAAAATAACGACGACTGATAAATCTGAATAAAATCTTCATGTTTTCTATAATAACTTCAATGTGGTATCGATCTAACTATTAGATGGTTGTTTGTTTAATTCAACATCCCGGTGCAGGAGGATCGGGTACTAGGAAAAATCAAACGCAAACTCAGCACAAGCTCGCTCGCTGCTGAAGATATCTAAGAAAACTTCTTTGCATACTGCTATTTTGTCTGCGACGTGCAAGCTAAAAATAATGAGGCTTCATTTCTAAACTAATACATTTCAATAATTTAACGCATTTCCCCTTTTTTCAGGAGCCCGCTACAGTTTAGTTAAGGAACGAGCATCATATGGTTATTTCTAAGAAAGATGTCCATGGTGTAACGGCGTGACGCATGTAACGTATGGCGAGGCATGACCAATGGAGTGTGAGGTGACCGCTGCTATGCAGATCAGAGTAGCCTTTGTGGCCGACGAATTTACGACAGGAACTTTAGGGCGGCATAACGGCGCCGGCCATGAAAATGATGGCTGAGTGGACTGCGATAGACACGCCGATGTAGCCTAAAAGACGATGATACGGCACCAAAAGAGCTACGGTGGCCCACGAGAAGCAAATATGGATGAGAAGCGGTGCGAAAGCAGATCGAAATTATGCAGTAACTCCAGAAGACAACGCAAAATACAACGAGAACAGCGGTAACTATGTGTCTAAAATTATAACATTTGTGTTATGCAGAATGTACTGTACGACAAAAGTTGAATTGAAGTTGCTCCTGTCGATAGGTTAATAAGCTTGGCGCGCTTGTAGTTGTTGTCAAAGGTAACAATAAAATTCCGTCAAATGAATATAGTTGTTTTAAACGAATATGTCATAATTCATTATATATCGTAATATTGGGATATAGCCTGACACCGTAAATTTACAGGGGCTGTTCGAGACCGTCTTCACGATACTGATCGTGTCGGTATATTACCCGGACCCGAAAATTTATTCCTGGCGGTAGGATAGTGAAGCATTGCAAAAAATGGGGAGACAGGATTTGATTTAAATTTGATTTTTTAATCAATAGTTATAAATGTAATTTTATTGATGCTATATAGTTTTTTTAATGTATTGAAATGTGAGTTAAATGAGAGTTCTATATTCAATTTAAAATGTGGGTAAGAACAGGCCTTTTTAATCAGCCTAAATAAATTTTATTGTTATTAACTAGATTGAGAACAACATAAATGACGGGATCCGGGAAAACGGGAATATAAAATTGCAAGGATAATCGAGTCCGATCAACGCCGGACTAAACTGCAAGTTATCAATAAAATTAACAATGTTCCTAGAATTGTCTTGCACTTAATCTATTCAATGAGACAACTCATTGACACTAGAAATAATCAATACACACAGAAACAGCTTGACAAATTGCTCTCAAATTCGTCATGAGCCTGAGCCCTGGCTCGCTTCAGAAGAAAATCAGATGCACTGAGCAATTTTTTCCACAGCTCATCCCCCGAGTAGGTTTTTCGTCATCTCATATATGCTTCTGCTCGAGCAAATCTAAACGAGTCTAATCTGCTTAAGGGAATTGTGGGAGACTCGCTTGTCAGCGCACGTGTTTTTATCCATCGGTTCTGTAGCCATCCGCGCAGCCACATTCCAGAATGCAAAGCGGATTGGGATTCCTTCCGTGCGACTGGAAAATAGAGAGAAAATCTGTCTCGCTGCCAGGTCGCGACCCGAATTGCGTCTTTTGCTTTGCGATGGTAATGTGTGTGGGGGAAGATGCTGCTTACGAGGCCATTTATTCTCACTCTTTTCACGAGTCCATTTGTGTACAGATGTATGACTATTTTTTTCAAGACTTTATTCGGTCAATGGAAAAATTAGCTGTTACGAAAATTGTGCTCCCGATTGAAAAAAACAGTTGTTTGTCCAGAATGAATTTTGGCCTCACGTCACAGAATAATTCAGCGTGGATTCAGATTATATGGATTTTTTGGGGATGATGTTTCTCGGTGGGAATCTTGATCCTGGGTGAAGTTCTTTTAAAGCGGCACTTAATTGTTCTAGAAAGGGCGTTAATATATCATTCATAATTTTGGAGCTCTCCTAACTTTTAATTACATGAACAATTAATTTTACAAAAATAAAATTAACGTATAACATATTATCATGCTGAAACCAGCTCAAAGTCCTAATAGACTTCGAGCCCCAGCCGCTTTAAAATACAATTCAGAACTGGAATATGGAACTGTGGGTAGTATTTTTATACACTCGAAAAGATACAAAGATAATTCGTTTTTTTTCTCGAATGGAGACCAATTGGTGAACAAATAAAAGGCCACGACGAAATCAAGCGATGTCCGTCGAATTGCAAAAAAACATCCAATAATAAAAACATTCAATCTGAACAACAAATTGACGAGAGATGCCTTGGCTACTAGCTACTTTCGCTCCATGGTTCGGAAGACTGTAGGTCACTGGAATTGACTCGTTTCTCAGGGCAGGCGCAGTAATATTTCGAGAAACTTTCTTGTCGAACGTAGACACGCAGGTCTAGAGGAGGTAAAAAAGAGTGGCTCAGAAGAAGAAGAAGAATGTGAAACTCTTAAGAAGTTCATGGAATTAATAGAGGAGAAGTAAAATTAAACGTAAAGAAATGAGGACTAATTCCAGAATATTAATCATAACATTTGACAATTCTCTTCATTTGTAGAAAAAATGCCAGCTTTCAGTCCAAGCAAGGACTCCAAAAAGCAAATAAATTCTAAATTGAATAATATAAAAATTCAAGAGTAATATATTATATATACGATGTATTTTGAAGGACGACTGAGTAATACTATATACGGTACTCATAAAGAGAACTCTCTAATAAAAAACGAACTTCAGTGAAGAAAACGAGATTGAATGCGAAAACTTGAGCGTGTTTCAAGTCGCGAGTAAAGTCTTGAAGGAAAGTATAACGCGGTTGATTGCAGAAAGTTCTCTGACTCGTGCCGCGGAGTGTCCGCCGCATCGGACCGCGCGGTCGAGCCTCTGTCCGGCGACGGCCACTTTGCCGTATAGGGCCCCAGGGCGACCCGTTAGCCGCTGCCGTGTATTGAGTCATTTAAGTGAAGTCGTAAAATCATTGAAGGGATCGCGCATAAAATGACCTGCGTCGAGAGAGCGAGGCTCGTGGCGGGGGAAGGGTGACATGAAATGAAAAAAAGAGTTCTGACAAAAGAGAGGCTCGGTAGTTTGAGGGACGCGGGGGGCAATGCTAGCCGTGTAAAACGAGTTCATCAAGAGCATAAGCTAATATCAGGCATTAATTAAGTTGTTCATCGGGAGAATATGTTCATTGGTATTGTGTCGTCAGCATTGCCCAAACTACCACTCATTGAATAAAGCAATAAAAATGAATAGGCCTTGGGATATTATGACCGAAGAATGTTCTTAAAAACAACTAAATATGGAAAAGTTAATTTAGATGTCAAATAACAATTGCTATTCCTTGATAAAAAAAATCGCTGCATTTAGGCGATATTGCTCTAGTCCCACTCAAAGTTGCATGATCAAGGCTTTATGAGCCATTTTTTGTATCAATTCGTTTGGTAAATGAGACGCAGCACTCTTACTTTCAGATCCCATCACGTACTTGTACTCTCGAGATGCCGCAGACTGTCTGGCGGTACTGCCATTGATTAGTGAACTGTCTGACGGTTTGCTAATCTCTGCCACAATTGTTCATTATTTCTCCAAAAAGATGTTAATTTTAAGACGAATCTGAATATTTTCTTTTATCATGTAACTTTTCTAATTCTTGTATGGGAATAATTTCTTTGTTGTAACAGTGCGTTGATTTGTACTGAATGCTCCTATAGCACCGCACGCTGCCGACGCCCCTGCAGGCCCAGACGAGTGGCTCAGATAGGAGGCCCGATGACGAACCAGACACGCCCGCACCCTCCTCTAGACGTCCTCTCGAAAATTTTACCCCAAAACTCATGTATGTTCGGCAGGCAGCTCTTGATGACTATCTTCTATCAGTTTCTTTTTGCGTATAAGTGTCATGGTATCTACAACGTGACCACAATCACACCCCACACCCCACACTACTACATACAGTGACGGATCTTTTCTTAGACTCAGTCTGGGGCATCTCGAGAGTACGCATGGGATCAGAAAGCATGAGTACTTTGTCTCATTCACCAGACGAACTGATAAAAAGAGCGTCTCATTAGCCGTGATCTTGCAACTCTATTGGGACCAGGAAAATGTAGCCGAGATGCAGTGATCTCTTTATCAGCTAATCGCAATTGTTGTTAAGCCCTGGCTTGTCTTGAGCTAGCGATACATCGGTTCTAAATTCTAGAAAATTCTGGTTTTACATTTCAACTTTCCTTAACGAGTTTATTTTCATTGAAGTCATTCGGTATGAAAATATTTGTTTTTGGTGTCGTTGCATTCATTTTGACCAGTACCACTGCTGGAGGGGAAAGCATTTGATGCAGATTCATCAGATATGAAGCAGGCTTTATTTAAACACATTTACACAATGCAGTTTCATGGAAAATCATTGTATTTGGTAATATTCATTGGTAGCTAATGTGTGATCAGAACACATCACTTAATACCTTATTTCGGAGGAAGATACGCGCTTTTCGTTTACACTTGTACCTTATATAGGTATAGGTCCTATAGAAAACAGCAGTGTGAACAATAAGAGAAAACTGCGATTCAACTAAAAAATCATTGCTAACTATTATAAACGCCCTTATATGTCTCCAAAATCGCAGTCCGGAGTGGCATGAAAAAAAATCAGCAATCTTGATTTTCTTCACGACAAATATGTTATGAAGATCACCGATGTCGTGCATCGAATTAGACTGATAAGAGAGCAAAGGCGTCAAATAACGGAGAGAAATTTTAAGTTATCCTTACTACACATCACATGAAAAATATTAGCCAGTGTGGGTGTGAAAGAAACGTTTCTCTGCGAGATAACAATACGTATGAGGTGACCTTGAGAAAAACTCTTCGTCCAAAAAGTGAAGACGTATTCACGTTCAATCACAGAAGATATAGCCTGCAAAGTTCCCATATCACAGTAGTATTTATTCCGTGAGTAGGCTTGAAGATTGAGGAGCCTACTAATTCATAACAGAATGCAGCAGATGTGTTCAAAGCGTCATCGTTCATTATTTTCAAATTAATGTAAATTGTTTGAAATTTTATTAGACATATCAGGGGCTAAGTAATAATCAAGTTCATTTGTGCAGAATACATTTATTTGGTTCTCGCCCACACTTCCGGAGACTATAATGGTCGAGAACCTTGTGCTGTACTGTGCTGTATATTCTATACTGCAGGTATAATCTCTTCTCTACCGAAGCTGGTAACGGCTTAGAGGCTCGAAAAAAAGTTCACACAACCTATAAAAATTATAGCTTTCGTTCATTTGAGCTTCAGCATTCAAATGAACGAAACTCATTCATCAATGTTTGTAATGTGGTATGTGCATTGATACAGCTCACAAATAATTCCTGAAATAATTAGTGAATAACTATTTCTTATTTAATATTACGCTACATTTCTAAAACCTTCCCCAGTGCGGGCGCAATACTGACGCTGACACCGAGTGTGAAATACGAGCGCTGGAGCGCACTCCAGCAGAGCGCGCGCATGTGGTGTGCTCGCGATGAGGAGTTCGACAACGATATGGAGTACAGCGGTCCTGGTGGCAACGAGCTCATACTTGTAGTTATTGTGACCGCGATAAATACGACTGCTGTCTTCTAAAAATAAAATATAAATGGTTAGTGACTTACTTATTGTGACTGCGATAAATACGGCAGCGCTCTGCTATGACGGTCTGCTATTTTATTGAAAGTTGTTAACAAGTCAAGTGTCATCACTTAGTTAACTAATAATGCGTCATCATTTAGTTAATTATTAGAGCGTCATCATTTTCTCATGCATTTCATTTATGCATTACATTCACTTCTCATGCATTTGATTTATACATTTCATTCATTTCTCATCGTTTCATCGTTTTTCTCATAAATTTTATTTCATTTATGTGTCATTGCAAAAATAGAGGCTTTGTTTTTGAGTCACTAGTGTCTTAACTGACCGTTATAAAGGCTGTGAATCCAATTTCTTATTGTAAGATGGGCACTGATTCTTCGAATATAGATAACTCTACCTAACCTAAATTTTCTTACTAAGTTTCAAACCTTATTTTAATTCCTTATTCATCGAGCGTTATTAATTCCCGACCTTGTACAAGTATACACTGTTGGAAAAAATTACAGTTAACGGTATAACCGGCGTTTCAGTGGCCGGTCGGCACGTGAAAAGAAACACCGTGTCGCCATTTTTGTTCTAATTTAACACTAGAAATCCGTAAAACATCTGATAAAAACAGCGAAAGAGTTTATTTTCACGGGGCGACCGGCCACTAGAACGCCAATGGGACCGTTTTTTCACCGTTTTTTCTAACAGTGTATGACGACACTCGACCAACAGGGTCACACACGACGTATCAACTCAAAAATCATCAGAAATCATCGCTGGTTGCATCACCGTCTGCTGTGCGGTTCCTGATCTACATCGGCGCGTTATCTCTCCACTCGACCCTGTCTCAGGCGGGACATCACGAAATACATGCAAGAAAGATCAATACTTACTATTTCTTCCCTCTTCTTTCGTGTACTGAACTTGAAATATTATATTTAATTGGATGAAAATTCTCAATTTACCGAATTTAACGTTTCATCGATTTTTTTTTAATCTAAACAAACATTTGAAGCAGTTTCTTAGTTATGTACTACCCGACCACACAAGACGGCCAGCATGCAAAGCCTTAATAATTGCTATTTCTTCCCTCTTCTTTCGTGTACTGAAGTTTAAATATTACATTTAATTGGACAAAAATACTCAATTTACCGAATTTAACGTTTCATCGATGTTTTTTTAGAATTTAAGTAAGCATTTGAAGCTGTTTCTCATGTACTACCCGACATAGGTCACACAAGACGGCCAGCCTGCAAAGCCTTAATAATTACTATCTCATCCCTCTTCTTTCGTGCACTGAAGTTGAAATATTACATTTAACTGGACAAAAATACTCAATTTACTGAATTTAACGTTTCATCGATGTTTTTTTTTAATCTAAACAAACATTTGAAGCAGTTTCTTAGTTATGTACTACCCGACATAGGTCACACAAGACGGTCAGCCAGCCAAGCCTTGCCTGCATGCAGTCTAGACGCTTGGTCAGCTGCTGCCGGGTTAAGAGAGTCACGCGCCCTTGGCTGCGCTCCGGCGGATGCTCATCAGATAGTTCTTTAATACCAGCGCCATTTTCTACACTTATATGTTGTGGAATCTATGTGAATTTCATCGCTGCACACTTATATATTGTAGGGATTGTGTGAATTCCATCGCTGCACACTTATATATTGTAGGGATTATGTGAATTTCATCGCTGAACACTTATATATTGTAGGAATTATGTGAATTTCATCGCTGCACAGTTATATATTGTAGGGATTCTGTGAATTTCATCGCTGCACACTTATATATTGTGGGGATTATGTGAACTTCATCGCTGCACACTTATATATTGTGGGAATTATGTGAACTTCATCGCTGCACACTTATATATTGTGGGAATTATGTGAACTTCATCGCTGCACACTTATATATTGTGGGAATTATGTGAATTTCATCGCTGCACACTTATATATTGTGGGAATTATGTGAATTTCATCGCTGCACACTTATATATTGTAGGGATTATGTGAATTTCATCGCTGCACACTTATATATTGTAGGGATTATGTGAATTTCATCGCTGCACACTTATATATTGTAGGGATTATGTGAATTTCATCGCTGCACACTTATATATTGTAGGGATTATGTGAATTTCATCGCTGNTACAATCCTTGCACTATCAACGTGAATTGAATGTTGCATTACTGGGAGAAATTCCTCATTCTTCACCGTCAATTTATATATAGACTAGTTTCACTTTATTAAATCCGCCTGTGATTATTCAATTCGCTTCACTAAATTCATTCGGCAAGTAAGTAAATGTTCAAATTACTAATTCAAGTGCTGGTTTTGAATTAGTTTTCAGTTGCTGCGAATCATATTAGCCGCATAAAGAAACCTAATAAAAGTCTGTCCGTTTTGAGTTTTATTGCAATTCATCATTTCGACACTCGAAAATTTTTCTACAGTTAGGTACTGGCGTCACTCATTGGTGCGAATGACGTCATTTATTGGCGCAAGTGACGTCATTTATTGGCGCAAGTGACGTCATCTGCATATCCCTCTGAGGTCTTTGATCTCTCATACATTGATTAAGCTTACAACTATTTGCTGCTTCTGTTGCTTATGGCTTTCAAGTTTTGCGTTTAAGAGAGTAATTCTAAAAAGAAACAATATTTTCAGCAGTTCACCTAAATATGGTCAAAGATAAGCGCAGATGCCGGCATCAACGCCCAAATGAGGGCGGATGAACGATAATCCATCGTGGCCTGGGACTGCTATGTCCCAAACAAGTACCTAGATTACCAAGATACCATCGTGGCCTGGGACTGCTATGTCCCAAACAAGTACCTAGATTACCAAGATACCATCGTGGCCTGGGACTGCTATGTCCCAAACATTGGCAAACAAGTACCAAGATTACCAAGAAGCAAACGACCCGCAAGACGCCGGCCTAGGACCGGGCAGCGGGAAAGTAACGCCCTGACGACGCGTCAGTTCGCCCGGCAACAGCTAACTGTTATCTAAACACATCCGCGTTTGGGACTTCAAACTTATGTCATGAATTCAATTTTTAATTTGGCTATTTAACTCACCCTTAGTTGAAGATGATTGCCCGACGATTTTGATAGAGTTATTTCGATTTTTTGTATTTCAATCACGAAAAATTTTAGAGAAAACGAGATAACACTTTCAAATAACTCACACTGAAGTCTCTTAATCTGTCATCATTTCTATACGAATTTACATTTCTCAATTATCATAATAGATTCCAATATCTTCATTAATCCATATCAAACAGATTTAGTAATTGTGAATTCTTCATTAAATTTAAAATGTTTTTAATTACTTGCAGTTCCATATCATTGAAGGAAGTGCATTTATCAATTATATTAATCATGCAGAGTACTCAAATTATCAATAAAACAGTTGAGTGCACCCCCTCCCCT
>NW_025942184.1:0-767 GCF_000764305.2 Hyalella azteca | reverse complement strand
TATATATTCTTTGCTTACATATGCATGTGGTGCATTTGTTACATATTCTGGAGTTAGATTTTTAATAGTAGATTTTGAATAGATTTTCAACCTAATAAGGCACATTCTCATCGCGCGGTTAGATTTTTAATAGTTGGAAATAATTGATTATTTGTCTATTAGCAGAGAGGTCCGAAATTAGAAGCCCGAGAGTAGTAGAGTGAAGAGAGTGAAAAGAGTGGAGAAACTGAAGAGAGTGAAGAGAATGAACAGAGTGAAGAGAGTTATGAGAGTGAAGAGAGTGAAGAGAGTGGAAGAGAAAGAATAGAGTGAAGAGAGTGAAGAGAGTATAGAGAGTGAAGAGAGTATAGAGAGTATAAAGAGTGAAGAGAGAAAAGAGCGAAGAGAATGAAGAGAGTGAAGAGAGTTAAAGAGTGACACGCAGTATTTTCGTTTGGGGCTAAGAGAACACATAGTTTATAGTTTATGTTTGGTTCTAATTTGTCTTTGTTGTTTATTCTATTTTCGTTGCTCTTTGATCACTCGTTAATTTTGTTCATTCTTTCATTTCAGTATAAATAATTTACTATATAAGTATAAGTTCATGCCTGGGGCCACTGTTGGCTTTATTTGTGTATTCATTCATTTGATGGCTCCGGAACCATAATATTAGGGAACCGTTTATGAATATTATATATGTATTATAATATTATCTAATACGTATATAATATTATATATTATATATGTACGATTATCATCGAAGAGTATAGTGTTATTATTCACAAACC
>NW_025942183.1:0-1198 GCF_000764305.2 Hyalella azteca | reverse complement strand
AGCATGTCCTCTTGGTGACATGCTCCAAGGTTGCCACCAAGGAGCATGTTTCTTGTTGACATGCTCCAAGGTTGCCACCAAGGGGCATGTCCTCTTGGTGACATGCTCCAAGGTTGCCAATGCTCCAAGGCTGCCACCATGGAGCATGTCCTCTTGGTGACATGCTCCAAAGTTATCACCATGGTGCATGTCCTATGGAACAACTGATATCTAGAAGCGATTTTAAATCTACCGTCCGTTGAAAAAATTTGATCAAAAGGACAGTCTAGTCAAGAAAAGTACAAGAATCGGCGACAGGCCTATCCAGGCCTATTCTTCAATGCCGAAGATACTTTACTACACTATACTTTATACTATACTATACTATATACTATACTATACTATATACCATATAATATATACTATACTATACTATGTCCCATTTGTTGCTCAAGTTGCTGTCTTAGACCACAACTCTGTGCACTTGGAAGGCCGCCTTCGTCAAGCTCTTGGGGTGCAAGCTCTTGGGGTGCCGTCAACTGCACTGAAGGCCAGCAAGAATTCATAGCGACAAACCAGAGATTTTTTAGAATCAGTTCATTTTTAATTTCCTCAAGATTTGGACCAATTTCTTATGTATGATAATGCTGGTATTCATGATACTTTGCTGGTCTACTAATAGGACTCAAAAATGAACTTGAGGGAGAGTCTAAAAAACTCTCTGCTTTGCCACTGAAGGCCACCAAGATGGCTGCCTTCTGTCCTCCTAGGAAGGTGAAGCGCTCCAGTAATCTGTGTACCTCCTACGGTGCAGAGAATTTCTGGATTTAATGTTTGTATATTATTTTTCATGCTGAACTGGGAAATGTTTTTCATGCTGAGATATGTTTTAAATTATGGCTTGATTATTCTCTCAAATTATGTCTTGGTTCAACTATTCCCATACTCTTCATTTATCTGTTTAACTTTGCAAGATGGATCCCTTCATTAAACATATTAGGACATCTTTTCTGTTAGCTTTAAAAAAAATTTTTGGAATGAAACTTGGTTCAACTATTTTCATATGCCCATTTGTCTGTTTAACTGTGCAAGATGGATCCTTCATTAAGCATACAGCCCGACGTAAAAGGTTAGCCCCACCCCTTTAAAACATCATAACACATCGAGTTTTGCCAGTTTTAACGTGCAAATGGTGGCAAACGATTTGTCTTGCGCTCTG
>NW_025942182.1:0-758 GCF_000764305.2 Hyalella azteca | reverse complement strand
ACCAAAAAATAAAAAAATTGGAGGGGGTACTCTGACAGGCTTTAAATAATAGCTTTTTTTCATGGGTCACAATTTTAATTTTTTAACCTGTTAGATATGCAAACTTTTTAAATCTTTCTATTGTGTTATGTAGCCTCACTGCCTCAGTATTAGGCCTCTAATGCCCATTGACAAAATTTTTCTATGTCAAATAGTTTTTGAGTTGTGGGGGTTTTCGCTAAAAAAACAAAAAGTGGTCTAAGTTACCCCGCCAGTCTAAGTTACCCCATTTTACAGTATATTAGGAACAGACTTTAAAGGGCTATTAGTAATTAAGCAGGCAGGTTGGCCATCGCTGCTTGAGTGCTTGGACTTGGAAGCATGGACAAACTATGTTGAAGTTCAAAGCCTCAAGGGAGCTTTGGCTCAGTAAAGGCAGTTCTGGAAGAGGTGGCTCACTCTCATGTGGCTGACTTAGACTATTAGTACAGTAAATAGTACTAACTGTAAACTGAGTTGAGTGAAGGTGGTTGTTACTTGTTGGTCAATAATGTCAAAAGGGCATCTCTTACCATTGAAGTTACCAGGGTGATGAGGTGACTTGCTTTGTTTCCTCTTTCTGTGTTTGCCCATTGTGCCAGGTAAAGCTGACATGGAGCCAACTTGCCAAGCCCCTCAGCCTCAGTTTCACGCTAGGAAACAAAATTTACAAAATAAAGTTTAGATATTACTGAAATATATATATTATGAAATAGTTTTGCAATGCTGGGAAGTAGAAG
>NW_025942181.1:0-710 GCF_000764305.2 Hyalella azteca | reverse complement strand
ATAGTATTTTTTAGTATAGTATTTAGTAAAAAAATTAGTATGACCCACAAATGCGCCAAGTGAGTCAAAAAAGTTTATCGATACTTGGACGTGGTTAACTCATGTATGTTGGTCATGGAGACCCACACATTTTTCTCAGTGTATGTACTCAGTTGAGTAACATTTAAGCTGATATTTGTAACTATTTTATTTATTTATTTATTTATTATTTATTTGTACTCACCCCACAACCTTAGAAATGCTGCATATATAAATGAAAAAGTTTATTATTTCCATACTGTTTTATGTATATATTAAAAGACAAAATGCCTTACATGTTGAATATTATTCTTCACATTAATTATTCAATTAATTATTTAATAATCAACTATTCATTAAATTTTCTCATCTAATTTATGGTGAATTTTCATATTATTTTCATTTTGAAATCAGGCAGCATTAATGACTTTCATAGTTAGAACAATTATAATATTTTCTGAAATATAATATTTCAAAATAATTATAATACCGTACTTGAATAATTTTATATATATTATTTTTCTTATTATGAACTTATTTCATAATTCCTATTATTTTTTTATTATCTGAAAATATTAATCAAATCAAGAAATTTTAAGATCTTTGAAATCAGCCATTTTTCTAAGAAAAAATTTTTTTAACGCATACAAATGTATACATATTTATATGACTTTATATATTTTTTATATAAA
>NW_025942180.1:0-562 GCF_000764305.2 Hyalella azteca | reverse complement strand
GGAGATAGGAAGCATGACGCGTCACAGAACGGAACACCACAAGTCGTATTACCCTGCACCGGACCTAGATCTTTAGTTATGTCATTCGCGACATATAATTTTATTCTCTGTCAAAAGGATTTAATTGGCTACAAATAAATAAAAACTAATTCATCATTGCTGGTGCAGGAGCGGAGTGTTAGTTATGCATTGAAGTGTGAACTAATAGAATGAAATACATTACCTCATAACGCTCGATACGAAAGCCTAATGTTCTCACAATACAGGCCCAAAGCAACGCTTTGGATCAAAATAGGCGCAATTAATTGAGAAATGTCTTGCCTTTGACTGCTAGTTCGCACAACTCTCGACTACTGATATACAATATGTAGGATATATGTATATAATATACATAGATATATAAAAAATATATTTTATTCATAACTGGAATTGGAAGGAATTAATAATTCTTAAACTGTAATTAAGTTTTTCATGTAGATATTTATTTGAAGATGTTTAAAATGTAAATAAAGAACTCGTGGTGATGCCGGTAACACTAGCAGGACAATACAAAATAAAAAAA
>NW_025942179.1:0-1491 GCF_000764305.2 Hyalella azteca | reverse complement strand
CTCTGATTATATGTTCCTGCTACATGTCTGACATTGTTACTTGTACTGCCATGGTAGATTTGCATACGTAGCACTTAGAATGGTGATTGGGTGATGCAATATCAGTAAATGCAGAAGCATCGGATTGGAAACTAAAAGGAAAATTTTTTATTGAATTCATTTTAAAGGTGGCCACTGGGGGCTCATTGATGCGCCACCGGTGCCAATGGGTAGTTTTTGATGTACGAAGAGCTTTACGGGTGTGGTGGCCATTGGCAGGTTATAGGTATGGGATAGGTGGTGTACGCTACCCTTAATTCACTGTATAAATCATATAAGCTCCACCTATGGGGTCCGCCGATAGCCACCATAAAAACATAGGTGCTCCACTCTCAATTTTTATTTGGGTGGTGCCGGCAAGTCTCAAAGCGACAGCCGCACTAAATACTATGAATTATTCAGTCAATGTGATCTATGTTGAATAAATTTAAATACTTATATTACAGGTTATATTAATATAAGAGGAAATAATGATCAAGATTATTATTTTAAATCAAAGAAAACGCTCAATAAATTCACCATACGAGGGAGGACCCAAAATAAGCAGGTCTGTTATTTTTTACATTTTTTGTTTATTCAAGGAATTTAAAGCAAAGAAAACGTCAAACAAATTCACCGTATCGATAGTGAAAACGTTTCGGAGTCCAGTTACATCATCAGTTGGACAATCTAAAAATGAATACAATCATTAAATTAGTCAAAATTATAAGTCAGACATACAACCTACAAAAGACCTAACATTAAATCGAAAAACAGGACTCGCGGAACATTGAGTCTTAGGAGACACGAAAAGAATAAAACTTACGAAAAAACATAAAAGACATAAAAAACCATAAAACATAAAAGACTAGCGATTCAGTATTTCAAGAGGATATGAACAACTGAACGTATATTGAGACACGTTTTCAATATCGATATAGTGAATTTGCTTGGCGTTTTCTTTGCTTTAAATTCCTGGTGAACTTGACATAACAGCAGACTGATAATATAAGTATTTATTTATCCAAAATCTTTCACAATTTGCTGTAGTGAACTGCACGTCACTTGGGACAGTTCCGCAAGTTCGTCAATACTTCTACGTCGATGTTCAGGGATTTGGTCCCTAATTCTCACAACATTTTATCCTGCGGTAAGTGGAAGGACGACCTGAGCGAGGTTGGTCGTTAATTGACATTTCCCATTTTGGAAGCGGGAAAACTATCAAAAAATTCGCGTTCTCCCCATATCATCATCCTTGTAGGCTGTCCGTAGCATTTCCATGACAGTTTTCAACAGAAGAAAGCAACATTTGATGGCGGCGCGTTGCTCACGAAAATCAGCCGTCATCAAATAAGGACGAGCACGCAAAAGTGTCGCAACAAAATTTATGATGACGGTACCCTTCTAGGGCAGCAATGCTGGACTCACTAACTGATGAATGCCAGTAGCACATGCAGGGAGGACGCGGTACTG
>NW_025942178.1:0-395 GCF_000764305.2 Hyalella azteca | reverse complement strand
GTAACTCTACCTTTCACTTCTGTGTGATCTGCTAGTACACTATTAATTGATCTGAGAGGCTGCGAGTTCTTATTATAGTGTTAATAAAAAATATTTTAACTGCGATGCTGCAAGAAGCGCTTGCGGTAGTAGCGGTAAAAATTTTATTATGGCGACTTCTAAATGAACAAGTGACGTTTAATTCAATACTTGCATTATTTCTTTTACTTTTATTTATTCAATATATATATGAAAAGTGAAAATAGATGCTTATTTGATAATAAACTTGCATGCTAATATAATAATGGACTTATGAAAGTGATCCACCTAATTCAACATTGTTCAATAATTTTCAATTCAGGACTCCTGAAAATCTTTTCATTGCCATTCCTTTTAAATTTTAATGAATCGATGCT
>NW_025942177.1:0-871 GCF_000764305.2 Hyalella azteca | reverse complement strand
CCCCCACACGCAGGAAGCCCCGCAGGTGTCGGGGGAAGACAGCGCCGCTGCTCTCGGGTCGCTGCCTGACGCTCGTCCCAACATTGAGGGGAGGGCGCTCCAACTTATTCCTTATTCAAGCAATAAACTGTCATTAAATTACGACGTCATTCAGGCACGAAATAAATGATATATTCATATATTCATATTATATAGGCAAGAAATTTTGGGCACGATATTTTATCAGGCATGAAATAAATAAATTACTAGCGTATCAAAAAATGCTATGTCATTCGACCTACGCTTCACTAACGCAAAAAGAATCCATATAGGTTTTTTGTGTACATCAATACATTTTATAAATGGCGCGGAGAAAGTTAGTAGGTTAAATAGAATTGATTTCGGCATCATGTACCTAGCTGCCTTCCGGTTGCATGAGAGTCCATTTGAACGAAAAACTCTGAATGAAGTTCCGTGCTGAGGTCGTCTGGTTTACAATAGAATGAAATATTGAGATTTTTCACCGCGTGTAACTCGCAATGCAATATAGTCAGTACTGTACTGAAATTGCTAACGAAAAGACATTATTCATGGCATGCATCGCAAAAAACAACATTTCAATGTAATTCAATGAGCTTCAGCGTTATGCTCATGCAGTCTTTTAAAATGCTCATATCCATCAATATAAAAAGATCTTTAATCTTTATTCTCTGTGAGTTACCGTAGCCTGGTGTGTGTGAATCTCTGTGTTACTAGGTTTTGTGTGACGTCACTCGATCAGCATGTTATGTCAGCTCGTGACGTCACTCGATCAGCATGTTATGTCAGCTCGTGACGTCACTCGATCAGCATGTTATGTCAGCTCGTGACGTCACTCGATCAGCATGTTATG
>NW_025942176.1:0-280 GCF_000764305.2 Hyalella azteca | reverse complement strand
TTACTTTTACTTTAATAAGAAGTTAACACGTAAGGCAGAATAATTGATTAATTAGGTAATTAAATAATTAATTAATTAAACGCGTAGACCCTCAATAGATCAAAGGAAATAGTCGATATACGACATCGTACGTCATTTACGACGTCGTACGTCATGTACGACGTCGTACGTCATATACGACATCGTACGTCATATACGACGTCGTACGTTATATACGACGTCGTACGTCATATACGACATCGTACGTCATATACGACGTCGTACGTCATATACGACGTCG